>NC_056736.1:618972911-619072911 GCF_019279795.1 Protopterus annectens
CAAACCGTGAAACACATACTTCACAAAATCAGTGTGCCCCACAATCACAGCCCTTAAGGCAAAATAACATACCCAACATACTAGTAATAGGTGACTCTATAGTCACTAGGCTGAATAAGATGAAGGTTACTGTTAGCTGCCTGTCGGGTGCCAGGATCCGCCACATAACAAAGGCACTCAGGTCACTCCAAAACAAGTATAAATATGACTCTGTCATTGTCCATGTTGGTGTGAATGACCTGAGCCATACCTCCCTGGACTACATGAAAAGATACTTGGAAGAGCTCTCTGATCACATAGTCCAGGCTGGTATGACCCTGACCCTGAGTAGCATCCTGACCTCACCAAGAATGATACCACGGTATAAAGAAAAAGATATCATTTTCAACAATTGGCTAAGTTTCTGGTGTCATTCAAAGGGGATCCAGTGTCTGTCCACCTGGGATGACATGCTCGACAAGCCACACTGCTTCGCTAGACATGGCTTGCACCTGTCACCCTTAGGCTTTCAAATACTGGCCAAGGCTCTTGCCACCCCCATAGTGCCTTTTTTAGGCAAGGCTCAAAAGACAAACCCACCGCCGTAAATAGCACAAGTAACAAAAAACTGGGGGTAATGCTACTCAATGCCAGAAGTCTAAACCTCAAAATGCATGCACTCGAGGCACTCCTCAGTATGGAGAAAATCAATATATGTACAGTAACAGAAACCTGGTTTAAGGATCCAGAGAGCACCCCAGCACTACCAGGCTACAACTCATACCATACATTTCAGCCACAGAACCCAGACTGAAATACAAAAGGTGGGGGCGTATCCATATTCATCAAGGATACTCACACCTCCAGGTTAGTGGCACAGCATGATGCTTCAGAGATCATCCACTTGTAACTAACAAAACTGCAATTCAAATTGTAGCTTGCTACAGATCACCCACCATGTCCCAGGACCCCCATTCTGTGTTTCTGGAAACACTGGGAAACATAAAGGTCCTACCAAACACCATAATATTGGGTGATTTCAATTACCCACACATTAACTGGGAGAACTACTTAAGTACTAACTCCCTTGCTCAACATTTCCTATAATTTATAAACTCAAACACCCTGGATCAACTGATCAACACTCCTACTAGAGGTGACAACATATTGGACCTGGTCATCACCAACATGGGCAACAGGTGTTTCACACTGGAGGTCAACCCCTCGCTGGTTAGATCTGACCATAAACAAATCACTTTGGATATCCACATTCCCCCCACCCCCAGACAAGGAAACTACCGTGAAAAACTTTTCAAAAGCAAACTTCATGTTACTTAAGACCAAGTTGGAAAGTTTCAAAGCCCCCATGCTAAAGGATAATGCTGTCCAAGCTGCAAAATTCTTTACTAATGCATTCTATGGGCACATACAAGAATGTATGGATCATGCTATCCCAAGCAAAACCAAGACTCACTCTTCCAAGGAAAGGAAACCAGTCTGGTGGACCCCTACCATAAACAACCTATACAATAGAAGGAAGAAACTAGTACAGAAAAGAGTAAAACCCAAGAAGGGAAGACATCCCTGATCAGTATCAGCAAGAAACTATGATCCCTCATAAAATCATCCAAGGCGAGCTTCGAAAGAAAAATTGCCAAGGACTCCAAAGATAACTACAAGGCATTCTTTAGCTATGTCAAAAATCTAAGTGGCAATGTTCAGATCTGCTTGGAGTTAGTGAAGAATGGCACAAAATACACTGAACCGACTGATATTGCCAACATCCTGGCAGACAGGTTCAGTGCAAACTTCACCCCCTCTCACCCCCAAAAGTGCCCATAACCATACCAGAAGAATGTAGAGCCCCTGAAATCACAGACACTCAGGTTAAAACATCCCTCTCCAAAGCCAAAAACACAGCATCAATGGGACCGGATGGTGTCCCAGGCTGCATCCTACATGAACTCAAAGACAAACTAACCCCTCACCTAAACACACTGCTCAAACTCAGCCTCTCCACAGGCTACGTACCCATAGAGTGCCACACAGCAATGGTTATTCCAGTTCACAAAGGAGGAGCCACAACAGACCCCTGGAACTATTGCCCTATAAGCCTGACTAGCTTGGTCTGCAAGGCTATGGAGTGCAGCATTATGGAACTCATTAACAGAGACATTGGAAAGCTCCAAACACTGGAACCTACCCAGTTCGGCTTTGTTAAGGGCAGATCAAGCCTCCTGAATCTGCTGGACTTCTTTGAGACAGTTACCAAGGCTATAGATGAGGGAAAGGTGGTACACACAGCCTAACTAGACCTCGCAAAGGCCTTCAACACTATTCCCCATTCTGGTATTATAGACAAGCTCACCAGCCTGAACATAAACCCCTACATCACAAGATGGGTTGCCAACTGGCTCACGGACAGAACCCACATGGTGAGAGTTGCAGGAGCTAGGTCCTACTCTAAACTGGTTACAAGTGGCATTCCTCAGGGCTCAGTCCTCGGACCCCTCCTGTTCAGCATATACTTCTCAGAGGTATAGGCAAGCACAGGAGGACTATGGCTGACCAAGTTCGCAGATGACTGCAAACTATGAGCTATAATTGACTCTCCAGCTGACACAGACATCCTCCAAAAGGGTCTCACTGAGACGGATACCTGGTGTCAAAATCATGGCCTCAAGCTAAATGCTGAAAAGTGCATAGTCATCCCCTTTGGAAAAAACAAAGTACCCACAAACTACCACATAGGTGTTAGTCCCCTAAATACGGAAGCTGTAATAAGGGATCTGGGGACCCAAGTAGATAGTAATCTCTCCTTTGATCATCACATTGCCAAAGTGGTTAGAAAATCCTTCTATGTTGCCCACCTAATAATAAAAGGGTTCGCATCCAGATCAAAAGAGGTCATTGTGCCCCTCTACTCATCACTCATCAGACCCATCATAGAGTACAACGCCTCATTTGGGATGTACCTTACAAGACACCTGCAACAGCTGGAAAGACCACAGAAGTACCTCACCAAGAGGATCACTGGCCTCAAACAGATGCCCTATGCAGCTCGACTGAAGAAACTTCAGCTGTACTCGGTTGCATACCGCCTATTTAGAGGTGATCTCTGCCTGACATACAAGGCCATGTCCAACCCAGAATTGATGAACATGCTCCACCTAAAGAAAACCGTATCCCCTTGAGTCACACACTCTAGAAATCTAAATCTCACCACAATAATACATAGGATGTGCTGGAGGGATAGATTCCTGTCCCAGGGACTTCCCATGCTTTGGAACAAGATTTCAGTCTAGTACCTACCTATAAACCTATGAACCTATGTACCTTTGTATGCCACTGTCCACCACATGACATCACGTATGCCATTCAGGTTACCCGTGTGTGTGACTCACTCTGTCTGTGTCCCCCTGTGTCTCTCTCTGTATCAGTGTCTGTCTCTCAGTTACCCACATCTATGTGTGTGTGTATGCTTGACATATGTTATCTGTTGCCTATATATATATATATATATATATATATATATATATATATATATATGTGTGTGTGTGTGTGTATGTGTGTGTGTGTATGTGTGTGTGTGTGTATCTCATGCAACAGATGCAGATACATTACAAATGGGCCACCTACAGCTAGCTGAGGGTAATCCTGTCTGATGTGTGGGTGTGGGGACAGCTGAGGTGTACATAGCTGTCTGTATGCACAGACATATATACACAATACAGTCATATATTACAATGTGGGTTCCAATATGTCCTGTGATTCTCTAAGTGTAGGAACATGCCCAGTGTGACCTTCTATAGTTAGGGTGGGACTCCATTGCTGAGATAGGTGTACGCCAGTCCAGGGTTTTGTGTGCTACAGCCATACCTCTCATGTGTACACAGGACTTTCCTCAGGGTACTTGTTTGGTTTAGAAGACATTTTATGACATATCTGTAGTCTGAAATTGCAATATATTGTGTCATTCCCTAGTTCCAGACATCCTCAGATTATCACAGTTCTTTAACAGAGGAATAATAGTTGTATGATGAATAGACCGATATTATCAGGGCAGCTATGTAAATTCTTGACCAACAAGGCCATTTGTGGGGTGCGGCTACAGCCAGTTTTGTAATGACACACAGCTGTGTGAACAGTCCAGCAACCTGGTGATATACTGGCTGGGGATCTCCTGCTTGTGTGCTATCTTTTTAACCTGAGGTGTCATATCATTGTGTGTGCATACCTCTGACCTGTACATTTTTTGGCAGGTTGTCCAGGTGTTTGGCTAGAGGTTTCATCCTTTCTACATAAACTTGTGTTTTTATGGCAAGTTAGTTACATATAATTTAAGTGTGATGTTACAAAATAATGCAGACATTACTTTTTCCAAATACATAACCTTCAGACTGTTCCCACCACTGCAAACTCCTCACCCCACCACAGCAATGGGTGTCACTGACATGCTTAACAGTTGGCACTGCAGTTATCTGAACATGGCCCTGTCAAAGGCAGAACTATAGCTAGGCAGTACAAAACGACTGCTAGGAGAACATGCTTGCCAGATCCAGACAGTATTAACCACACATACACATAGCTCATTGACCCCTGCATATTGTGGACAGGCAACATGTTTTCATGTGTATTGGTACAGCCCTGCCAATGTCTGCTATGCTGCTATTTCCATCCAAACATATATGTTACTGCATTTGTGTGGGTATATGGGGGGGTCACACCTGTCCACTGTACACATTTGCACAGACTGTGCTGATATTTGCTTTACATTTTGGTTCCATGTGCCATACTATTGTGCCCTGCCTTGTAGATGGGAGGCATATCAGTAAAGACCCCAGGTCAGATTTTAATGGCATACATTTGGATTTCTGACTTCTTACCCTTCATAGCCTTACTGCAACTGCAGGTCCTGCTGTGCTATTACTGTGTGAGTCTGTAGGGGGTTAACGTAACATTGCCACCCCTTGTGTGCCTTTACCAGACATTTCTCTGTGGTTTTCTACAGCTGACTTGCTGTGTGGGTGTGAGAGGTGGTTATGGGACCCCCACCCTGACATCCATGCCTGTGACCTATGACCCCCACTTAGTTGTCCCCACACCTATACTGCAGTGGAATTTTCCACCTTGGGTACTACTGTATAGAGTGTGGAGGCCAGTTTTGGCCAGACATTTCATGGTGACCAACATAGCTATCGGTTGTGTGCTGCTATCCCTGTAGGCCACCCCATTCCCTTGCATGCATGCAGCATTACCATAGATATGCTAGCACAACATACTATTCCATTCATTTATTGTTATGAAGACTGACTTACCTTGTGCTTGCAGCAGTTATGAGGACAGTGCTTGAGGGCCACCTATGTTGGATGCACACAGTACATTGCCTATACATGGTAAGTTACAGGTAATGTGATGTATGTGTCATCCATTTTACTGTGTGTGTGAGTCAGAGAGCTGTCAGTCTCAGTGTCCCTACAGTGTCAGTGTGTGTGCTATTCGTTGCTTCTTTGCCAAGGTCTGAGCATACTGGGCATGCCTCCATCTGCCTACAGTAGCAGGCTTAGGGGCATCCTCTTGTGAGTTGGCAATGGTGGTGGGCTGTGTGGCCCTTCCCTGTGTTGTTCCTGCTGCAGCTGTTTCCACGGGATCATATTGTGTAGCATTGCACATGTTATGAACATGTGTGCACATGTGGCTGGAGAGTACTACAAGACTTCACAAGGTATGTCAAGGCAGCAGAACCATGATTGAGCATCCCAAACACACGCTCTATAATGATCCTGGTTTGTGCATGTGCCTCATATGGCATTCTTGTGTGGGTATGTGTGTATTTCTGATGGGTTTCATCATCCACAGCTCCAGTGCATAGCCAGGATCTCCCACTCAATGGCCATATGGGATGCCCCCACTAGCAAATGCCTGGTACAGCTATGATGAATGTCAGATGTGGGAGTAGTGATAGCTTCCAGGGCTGCCAGCATACCCATTCATGATAATGCTCCGGGCATTGCACACAACCTGTCAGTTGATGGAGGGGAAGCCCTTGCAGTTTATGTAGACCCTACCCTGTTCACCAGGTGGTGCTTTGATGTGGATGTGCGTGCAGTCTATGGCACCCAGTACCTCCGGGTATTCTGCTACATGGTGGAAGAGACGCATATTGCTGGTCCTCTCCTCATCGGTGTTGGGGAAGTAAATGTGCTCACCGGCATGTGGTAGCATAGCATCCAGGAACTGGTGGAGTACCCTGGATGCAGATCCCTGTGAGACCCCATTCATGTCCCCAGTAGGTCTTTGGAAAGTACCTCTAGCTAGAATTCTTAAGGCTACACATACCTTGGTATCCACTGGGATGGGTTCCCCTCTGTTGGTTCTAGCTCTGAGTTGAGGCCGGCACAGCTTAGTGAGTTACTGAAGTATGTCTCTGTCCACCCTGTAGTGCTCTACTATCGCCAGATCATGTAGCCCCTGGTAAGTTACCCTGGATCTGAACATTCTTCTTCTCCTCCTCGGTCTGTGGCAGTTGTCACCATTATCCTCCTCTCCACCCTCAGCCTCTAGCACATACTGATGGATTAAAGCAATGGCAGCCCCTAACGTTTTTTCAGTTCAGATTCCCTGGCATGTATACACCAATGGTGCAGAGTTTGTGGGAAAAAACAGACTGTAAGGTGTTTCCATACTTTATACTGTTATGCTGCAGATGCTGCCTGTATGATTGGCTGACTATCATACATTCCAGCTGCCGCCTATATTACTCATGTCTTTGATTTGGCCTCTATGAGTGTTAGAGGCATTACTGGTCATTTTTGCATGATTGCCTTTATTCTGCTGTTGCCCTTTTTTTAATTATTTTTTACTTACATTTCCTCCTAATTTCAGCTATGCAGCCACCTGCCAGCTGTATTAATGTGTGCTTTGCATGGCCCATTGTGAGTTGCAAGAGTCCCACATTAGTGATTTCTACTTCATTTATCCTTTATTGTGCTGTTGCCCTTTATTTTTTTTTTTACATCTCCTCCCATTTTCAGCTATGCAGCCATTTGCCAGCTGTATTATTGAGTGCTTTCAATGGCTCATTGTGTGTTGCAGTATCCCATATTGCTGTTTGTACTGCAGTTCCCTTGTTCTGCTATTTCCTTTTCCTATATCCTTCCTGTTTAAGCCCTGGCTATCTGCCCAGACACATTTAGGTAAAAAGCAAGAAATGGCCCTCCCCTGGGAGGGAACATACTCTTCAGTTCATGGAATAAGTGTATCCAGCCTCAGACACACCCCCTCACTTAGCTCTGTTTAGCTAAGTGCAACCCCAGGCAACGGTGCTCCAATGTGCTTACAGCAAGCATGACACACCCCGCTCTTTATCTTAGTGGCTCCTCCTGTCTACACTGTGGTGTTAGAGCACCTACATGGTTAGGTGCAGTGTGACACTTAGAAGAACTTTGTGATTCAGTATAAGTCCCCTCATTAACATGCCCCACTGCCTTACTCCATAGTTACTGCACTGCACAAGAGCCTTCCCCCTTAGCAACCACTGTTCCCTGCCATTGTTATGATTCTGCTTGCCATTGACTATAATGGCAAAATGCAGCTTTCACCTAAAATGGACTTTTCTCATTTTTTTTATTTTCCCCACCATTCTGTTTGCACGACACTGCCCCATGTTTAAACGGCCGAGATCAGCCCAAAAAAAATAAAAAATAAGCATTTATTTTTATAAATCTTAAACACTTTCCCATGCCAATGGCTATATATTTGGCCATTGGCATGGCCATCCACTTTAATACATGCGCTTATTGTTGCTGTCATGACTCCATTTTCTTTTTTGCAGAAATGTATTCAGTTAGTAACTGAATACATTTCTGCACCTTACACTGTTCCTGCACGGAGACCTGCCTACTTCCTGGATGGCTAAATCAGCCCATTTGTATGGTTTTCACCAGCAAATGAGCTGATTAGCATACTGCATGTCGTTCTGTGCAGGAACAGTGTAAGGCCACTCGTGCATGTCAAAATGGCATGTTCGTGGATCGCTCGGTGGCCATATTCCATGCAGGAACAGCTATACTGCTCCTGCATGGAATATTTTGCTTCTTGAATCCTGGGGCTAGTCTATGTTAGTGTTTTTCAAGTGCAGCAGACAAGTAAAATGAACAAACAAGCAGATGAACAGTAATTACAGTTGTAAGAGGAATTCAATTAAGAGACAATCTAAAAATGCAGTAAAATACAGTTGCACAGTTTAAACAACAGATACGCAGCAAATATTTCCATCCAATCTGCACACCATCCTTTTAATGACCTAAATCCATCTCCATCTTTTTTTCTTCTTCTGCTCCTCCGTCCTGTTTAGCACAGTGGAAAATAATGATATTTGTAGGTTCACTAATGGTGATACATCCTCAAGCTGTTCTACACCTGTAAAAAGGTTATGAAAGGAGGTATAACACATACAATATTCAGATGGTGGGTTCAAATTTCAATGATGTCAATAAACAGCAATGACAAATGCTTGTACTTTTGACAGTCAGAATTTTACAGATCATTGTTTTGTTTCTAAAAATATGAGCTCTGGTATCAATATGATGTAAATGCATGATTATGTATATTATTATGTTTCTTACCACCATTATTTCACAAAATGGGTCAGTTTGCAATAAGATGTTCATAGAAACTAGAAATGTAACAGTGTTGTTCTTCTTATGAATTCCATCAAAATCATAACATTTTTGCCAGATTACACTTTAAACTATGTTTCACTGCTGAACCTTTTACCTGCATCCCAATCCCCTGTGCTATTCTCCTGCTCTTTAATTGTTTTTAGTGATACTCATAATAAATGCTTCTGTAATGACATATTGTTACTTGGTGTCCTATAGTATTTGTTTTGAAGATATGTTTTATTAAAACCATGGCTCTCTATTGAAATGCTCGGACTTGAGGTACCATGTCAGAAAATGTGGAAAACAAAATAAAAATACAGGAGAAATGCAAATATCAAACATCTCTCTTCTCCTTAAACTTTTATTTCAGGGGGGTGCAAGCCCTCCTGCATCCCTGATGTGAGGGTCAGACCCCCACCCCCTTGAAATTTTAGATAGCAACTCCAAGATTGCCTTGCATCAGAGAAAAGTGAATATCCTGAGAAATGTCTGTCTTGGACTTAATATATGTAACTCTGGATTTACAATCAGTCTCCACATTAACAGACCTGGCATTTCAAGTCTTGCCCGTTCAAATGATTGTCTTTAAACCATACAGGTCTGAAGATGGAAAGTTACCTGATTAGCAGTCATGTATGTTATTATTTCCCATAGTCTCTTGTTTTCTGGTTATTTTGTAAATCTTTCAATAAAATTTCTTTTAATGTATTTTATAAGGCCATTTGATATAAAGTTATTTTTATGCTTCAGTAAATGAGACAGCATTCTATACATTGGTTCAAACATTGATACAAGTATTTGCATTTTGAGTGATGTTTTTTGGTTTTTACGTGTGTGTGTGTGTGTGTGTGTGTGTGTGTGTGTGTGTGTGTGTGTGTGTGTGTGTGTGTGTGTGTGATGTTTTTTGTTTTTTACGTGTGTGTGTGTGTGTGTGTGTGTGTGTGTGTGTGTGTGTGTGTGTGTGTGTGTGTGTGTGTGTGTGTGTGTGTGTGTGTGTGTGTGTGTGTGTGTGGCCAACCAGCCCCCTCCATCCACTCTGTCCACAGCAATTTACATCACCCTGTGAAGAATTATCTCCCTTTTGAGTGGAATGCGGTCCTGCAATGCCAAAATGCCAATAGCAGTAGATGGCCAATATTGGAGTGACAGCCAAGCTGTGGAGAGAATGTTATCTAGTAATGAAGGCTGGATGCTTTTGCTGTTGGGTCACTCACTAATCATAATCTTGGTAGCTGGTATGCACACTTGTTAATGTAAGGACCTACTATGGTTTCTCCAGGGTCTTTATTAGAAGTTCAAACACTTAGGTGTCCGAACGCCGTAACTTCGAACTGGGAAGTTTGAAATGTCAAAATAGTGAAGCCGCGGAACACCAAATTTTTTCCCAGGAAAAAAATTTGGTGGGCCATTTCTACAACTTTGCTATTTCCTCCACTGTGGTTCATAGGTTCATAGGTTCATACTAGGCTATCTGCCCTAGGGCATTTATAAGCCTAGCCAGAATGTGTTTGGCTTTCGCCACCCATTTTAAATTTATTTTGCTTTGCCCTTTTTCGAAGTTAGTAAACTGTGCCTCTGTCTAACAGTGACACAGAAGTGATACCCGGGGTAAACCTACGATCTCCCATCCACTCATCAAGATTCCTCTTGAAGAGAGTCAATGAGGGACTCTGCCTAACCTGGACTGGGATTTTATTCCAGAGTGAAGGGAGCCTCTGGGTTATGAATCTGTCCCTCCAGCATGTCCTAATTTATTTCAGTGCTGAGGTTCAAGTCTCTCGAGCGCGTAGCTCGATGGGATTTGGATTTTCTGAGGTGCAGCATGTCCATTAATTCTGGGTTGGACATGGCTTTATATGTCAGGCACAGATCGCCTCTGAACAGGCGGTATGCCACTGAGTACAGCTGGAGTTTCTTTAACCGGGCAGCATATGGCATCTGTTTGAGCCCTTTGATCCTCTTGGTGAGGTACTTTTGGGGTCTTTCCAGTTGCTGCAGGTGTCTGGTAAGGTACATCCCAAAAGGGGCATTGTACTCAATTATGGGCCTGATGAGGGATGAGTAAAGAGGCACGATGACCTCCCCTGATCTAGATGTGAATCCCTTCATTATTAGGTGGGCTATATAAAATGTTTTTCTAACCACTTTGGCCACGTGGTTGTCAAATGAGAGATTGCTATCAACTTGGGTCCACAGGACCCTAATTACTTCTTCTGTACTTAATGGATTACCATTAAGTACAGAATGCGATCTTGGAGTTGGTATATTTAGGTAGGTGGGTGTGGGGGGCACAGGCTCCCACATTGGGGGGTTTGAGGGGGTGAAGCCCCACACATTAGAAACATTTTATAGTGTATGTGTGTTTTTTGTTTTGTACTGGAACAGAGATTTTTTTCCCCAGGAAAAAAAATCGCTGTTCTGAGTGTTTGAAGTTATTGCACTTCGAACTTCCGGGTTAGACATTTTCGTATTCGAACTTATTGCAGTTCGACTATGTGTTATAGACCCGTTTCCCCATGTATGTATATGGCTCTGCACATGTATGATGAGGGCAACCAAGTGAATATAATGCATAATAGATGTCCCAGTCCAGTGTACTGTATACAGTGCATCTCTTCCTCCGGTAGCTGCCAGCACTGCGATGAGTTAGACCACCTCCCACCACTAAAGGTAGTTGAGACAGCATCAGGCAATAACTCTCACCTTCCATCTCTTGCTTCTGCAATACCCATTTACTAGGTGACCCCATGTCATTACAGTTACGAAGGGCTATACATCTCTGCACCAACATTTCAATGGCAATTTAAAAATTTCAGTGCATAGAGAAAGGTAATGGTATATGACTACAGAGTTGTGCAGTTAGACAATACCAGTCTGTGGACCTAAGACAACAATAACAGTGCTGACACTTAAAACAGTAAAACTGAATCAGTTGTTTGAATGTTTTGCAGGGACACCTACTTTACACAATACTCTTGTATTTTTACCAGGCCTAACATATAGTCATCCATCTGAGGTTGTAAATAGACATATTGAATGGTTCAAAAATTTAATAAGCATTAAAAACCGTTCCTTATTTCACTAGTAAAGTGAACAGCACAGCAGTGTTATTTATTCATTTCTGTTCAAACCATGCATTGCTGTTAGCATGCTGCTATTTTTGAACTACATTTGACTAAATAACAAGCTACTGAGGAGGGTGTTTCTGTCTGAAATAAAGACTGATTTCTCATATAAGGTTACCACCTATAATAACTGGTGTTACTTTCCTTCCATTTTTTGGCTTTACTTGATTTTCAGGAATAAATGGTGTGAACACATTCAGAGTTATTGAGGCATAATCTTGGATATTTGGCAGTTTATTTAGAACTGTGTCATTATTTGAGTAATATAGCATGAAAGGGTTCAAGAGAACATTCTAGCTTTTGCTTCTGGCAATAGTATGGGCACACGTTTGAATACAAACATTTTGCCAAAGAGTCATTAAAGGAGACTGTGCTGTAATGGACCATTCTGTGAAAAAGTAATGTTTATACTGTAAAAAAGACTACACTGCCCTGCACCCAATATGTTGTGTATAGTACTGCCCCCCCCCCAAAAAAAAAAAAACAGGCAACACTGCCTGCCTTTGAGAATGCAAACATGTCAAAACAGCCTATATAATTAATTGCACGTAGCTCTGGGCTTAGATGTGTTTGGTTATCTCTGAACACAGTGTGGGATGATTTTACAGTTACATATTATAGTAGCTTTGGCTTTTTGTACAATATGTTTTATATTCATTTCCTGCAAGTTATTGCATGCAGCTGTAGCTGCCAGTGCTGTGCTGTGCTGTAGACAACGGTGGAGACTTTTCTTGGCACGGTATTGTCTAATCAGAAACACAGATATAGTTGCACGTGTTCCTATAGGCAACTGCACACAGGTAGTTAGGTAAAGTAGCATATTACCCATACTACACTGGGTACACTTGATAGAATCATTTCAGTACTGCAGCAGGGTAGAGCATAGTTTCATTTTAAACAATAAAACACAGAAGCTGCTTTTGGTTTGAACTCTTACAACTTTTTTATATGCGATAATGGAATACAAGCTTACAAAGTCATTTGTATACTGTTTTCTTCTTGTTTTTAATCCATATTTTTAATCATGAAGAATAAGATGATTTAATCTTAGTACTAAGCTAAGTAGTAAATTAATGGACTATTCTCCTCCCAACACAACAAAGGGAAAATAAAAGAATGTACCCATCCCGCACAACTATCTTCATATTAGCAAAAAGAGGGTAAACTAAGGAAATCTGAAAAGTTCTTTGAACAGTAAGGTGGATGGACCTTTATACTTCCGCTCATCCACATCGCTGCACCTTCATCTGTTTTCACTTCCTGTATTTAACCACATGAGGCACATGCACATTGATGTCATGTGACTCAGTACAAGGTATCCCATGGCAGAGCATGGGACCCTAATAGACTTTCATGGCTTTTGTGTGTCATTCCCTACAGCATATCCTTCTTGTTCTACAAGACTTGGATTGTTTTATACTGTTAAAACCACCTATGATGTCTAATGATGTTCACAAGATGCGTGTGTGTGTGTGTGTGTGTGTGTGTGTGTGTGTGTGTGTGCGTGTGTGTGTGTGTGTGTGTGTGTGTGTGTGTGTGTGTGTGTGTGTGTGTGTGTCAGGGCCAGCCCGTGCTATTGGACTGCCGGACTGCAGCCCCCCCAGCTATAAAATTAAAGAAAATAAAAGATAATTAAAGATAAAACAAAAAATTAAAAATTTGTGGACTGCTGCTGAGACAGTCTGGAGCATGCGCAGACTGTTTCAGCAGCAGTCCGGACTGGGAAACATGAAAGAGCAGAGTTCCCAGAAGTCTATGCAGTTATAACTGCATAGACTGTCACTAGGAACAGATCGGACCCGGACTGCAACATCGGCAGGCTGGAGTCTCGTCAGGGGAATCTTGCATGGTGGATGTGCTCCAACAGACATAATGTGCACGCGGGCAGGGTTTGTAGTGCACTAACAGCTATCAGATTGCTATGGATGTATTTAATGGTGCAAAGGGATAGGATCTCGCTCCAGGTAAGTGTGTTTAATGGCGCAAAGGGATAGGATCTCGCTCCAGGTAAGTGTGTGTGTGTGTGTGTGTGTGTGTGTGTGTGTGTATGCCCCAGTTGCTATATACTGGTGGCTAGAACAAACTCATGGTAGTGTGGTAGGGAATACCTCAGGCTTGAACCCTGTACCTTGTATGCAGGTTTTAAGGACCTGAATTCCCTACCCACCACCATTTGTAAAAATAATTGCAGATTTTTGCCTCATATTTGATCTGATCTGTTCCTCATAATATCTGTGGTTTCTAAATGCTGCAATGCTTGATATTTGATGGTGCAGTGGTAGCATTGTTGCCTCATAGCTGCAGGTGCTCAGATTTGATTCTTGGCTGGGGTGCCTTCTGTGTGGGGTCTGCATCTTCTCCCTGTGTTTGTGTGGGTTTGCTTTTGTGTCCTCCCATGTTACAAAGACATGTCTGCATTATTTCTTCCTGGGCCTCTGCTGAAAATTGTTTTTTTGTTCCAAGTCAGACTGTCCTGATTAACAAATGTTAAATAAAATTGACAGGCATTTGAATTTCAGACTTCAGATTTCTGAATGTTTAATTACTTACATATTTGATGGTGCAGTGGTAGCATTGTTGCCTCACAACTATAGGTTTTCTGGTTTGATTCTTGGCTGGGGTGCCTTCTGTGTGGAGTCTGTATCTCATCCCTGTGTTTGTGTGGATTTGCTCTGGTGTCCTGCCATTTTATAAAAACATGTGTCTGCAGTATTTCTCCCTGGGCCTCTGCTGAAAATTGTTTTTGTTCCGTCAAAAGTAAAATTGACAGTCATTTGAATTTCAGACTTCATATTCTTCAGAAAATACATAGTAACACAACCTTTTATTCTAGCAATTTTCTAAGCTTATAAGATGAATATTTGAAATTTGTCCTTATTTTTGGGACTGTATTACCCCATTATTGGCTTTGTCCAGTTTTTTGTGCTAAGGTTGACAGCTGTGGCAAGAACTGAATTCACTGAATATGTTTGAGGGATGTATTCCCTCATTACTGGGTTTGTCCAGGTGTTTTGTGCTAAGAGGTTGACAGCTATGGTGAGAACTGAATTAATTAAATGATAGCCATTTAAGTTTCAGTCTTCCGCTCTTTCGCAAAGCAGCTGATTTTGATTTGGCGTAGTGGTATGTTGCTCTGACTGTTTTGCACAGGGACTTTGGCAGTAAAATGTATGGTGGTAACACAGCATTTTTCTTTCACAAAACAGGTGATTTGGCATAGTGGTATGTTGCTCTGACTGTTTTGCACAGGGACATTGGTAGCAAAATGTATGGTGGTAACACAGCATTTTTCTTTCACAAAGCAGCTGATTTGGCATAGTGGTATGTTGCTCTGACTCTTTTGCACAGGGACATTGGTAGTAAAATGTATGGTGGTAACACAGCATTTTTCTTTCACAAAGCAGCTGATTTGGCATAGTGGTATGTTGCTCTGACTGTTTTGCACAGGGACCTTGGCAGTAAAATGTATGGTGGTAACACAGCATTTTTCTTTCACAAAGCAGCTGATTTGGCATAGTGGTATGTTGCTCTGACTCTTTTGCACAGGGACCTTGGCAGTAAAATGTATGGTGGTAACACAGCATTTTATTCTAGCCACTTTCCAAGATTATACAAGCAATGTTTAATGTGTCCCTGGCTTTTGGGCTTTTGACACCCCCCCCCAATAAATTTGGCTTTTTCCAGATTTCTTGTGCTGCGATGTTGAGATGCAGTTGAGTATTGAGTAGATTTTACAAGGAGCTGAGAGCTGCAGGGGAAGAGAAGTTTAGTGCTGCTTATGCTCAGTCAGCTTGCGTTGTTCATAGCACAACATGTTGTGTATTTGCTTTTGATGCAGAAGGTTGTTGGTTCTACTCCCACAAGGGGTGAATGCTGCCGTACTGAAAAAGTTAAGATACTAATTATCAGCCTGTTATCAGTTTGCCATTCATTTCCTATTGCAATATTACTAGCTTATCATTTTTAATGTAATATAGGCAATTTATTCTTCAGGGGCATCAGACACTTTATTTTTCGATGAAACCATGAAATATAAAGGTGTTTGCTAGCAGCAACCTCTTCATTAGTTACAGATTTATTTAATGTGGAATTATTTAAATGGCTTTTTTACTTCTTCAGAGATTGTGCATATTTACTGATAATGGTGGACTGTAGAATTGTGCATATTTACTGATAATGGTGGACTGTAGAATTGTGCATATTTACTGATAATGGTGGACTGTAGAAGTTTGAGTAGACTTTTATGATGGAAATGTTCTGAACTGGGCAGTTTTGTCATTATGGGTGCATGCATTTTGTTTCATTGTTTACTGGAAATATGTTCTGAGTTGGGCAGTTTTGTCATTATTGGTGCATGCGTTTTGTTTCATAGTTTACTGGAAAAATATTCAAAACAATAGGAAGGTGTATCAAAGAGCACATGTATGTTTCATATGCATGGGGCCTATGATTTGAAAACAGCCCAGAATTAATCTTTATCTGCCACTGGTAAAATGCATTTTCTTTGAATGTGGGTTTCAATGCTGTTTCAATGAATGTGAGTTTCAAGGGCAGAGAAATTTTAATGCTAAGTTTGTTTAGCAGATGTCTTAGTATTTGTGCTGTAAAATGCAAAATAAAACTTTCAAATGAAGTCCAAATCATCATAGAAGTAAATCAGTATGCACATTAGTGTTTATGGTAAATGGAGTGAAATAGCCAAGTAATGGATCATTGGAATGGCTGCAGGGGGAGGCTCCATTCGACCATGATTTTGTGAGGGGGAATGGTGGCAAACTTAAAGACAGCCCCAGCTGAACTATATCTCCCAACTGTCCAGATTTTCAAAGAATGAATAGATTTTTTGCTTCTTATTTTTGGTTTGTTCCTCATAAAATTTGTGGTTTTCTGGCAAATCATTTAGGAATTAAGTCACTAAATAATGACACACTGAGTTTCAGACTTTATAACCTTCAGAAAAATGCATGCTAAAGTAAGACCTGTTGTTCTATCAACTGTCTCAGTTTATACAAGAGCAATTTTTAGTACTGTTTATATGTTTCCCCAATATATTTGGCCTTGTCCAGATTTATTGCATTAACAAGTTGAGAGGTACATGCAAACAAATTGCTTTATAGAATTAGGCATAGCCAAACCTCTCAACAGTCCCTGATTTTGGCTCAAAATGTTGCTCTTCCCCCTAATAATCCCTCCGCAAAATAGCAATTTTGGAAGAAAACATGGAGGGTTTACAATTAAGAAATAACTGTAATAATCAGTTATAGATTACTTTTATTTCAGAAATGCATGTAGATTCTTTTAGTTTGTCAGCTGCTCAGGTTAGCAGTACTAATATTAAAGTGTCCCTTCTTTGACAGGTTCCCAGCTGTATTGTGTGGCTATTTTATATTTTTAAATCACATTTTTGGTCCATTTTTCATAAAATTGTGTTTTTTTTTGGCAAATTAGTGACAAATCATTAAAGACTGAAGTTAGAAAATAATGGCAGACATTTGAGTTTCAGATTTCATACCATTCAGAAAATTCATACTAATGCAAGACCTATTCTATTATCTTTTTAAGTTTATAAGAGCAATATTTAAAAATTGTCCTTATTTTTGGGCCTTTGTCCCACTTCTTTGTATGGCTTTGTCCAGATTTCTTGCTCTGAGGTTGAGAGGTATGACAAATGTGTCAGGGCCATCACAGTCAGCCAGAGACATTTCAAATTGTGACATACTTGTTGCACCCCACTCTCCCATGTAGTGACTGGATGCATCGAAGCAAGGCAAGGAGTAGTTATGCAGTGGAAATGTGCAGAGTATCCCCCCTATCCAAGGTAGACACAAGTACTAGAGTGCCTTTTCATCTGTCCTTGATTTTTGCAGAATGGTCTGGTTTCTGTCATATTTTTTGTACTGTTGATTTATGCTTATTACTCAAAGTGCCTGTTGCTCTGTGTTTAAGTAGCAATACTTTAATGAGCATCAGGTAAGCTTGGCTGAGATTGTAAGTTGCAAGTAAGCTTTAATAAGCATACTGTTAAAGAATTGCCAACATTGAAAGCCTTTCTGTTGTTGCCATGTAGAGAATACTTAACTAGATAATGTATAAGCCTTGGGTATTGAAATGCATATGACAGTATTTGTAATAAAGGACAGGATTACATTATTTTAAGAAGCTCATTACACTTGGAGACTTCCAGTCATCTCTGCAGGCTTTACCCATAAACTAAACAGAATGCCAATCGTGTGGTCCATAACCTGTACAGTATCCTTTTAAGCAATGTATCTTGAGCTTATTTCTTGTTTGCTTTTCATTTTTTACTTTGATCATGTTTTCCCCATGAAACAAGTGGATAGTTGTCAGGCAGCAGGTCTTTTTTTGGATAAGAAACATTTTTACAAGTGGGGGCATCAGAGATTTCTACTTTCAGCATGTTACTTGGTACTTTAATAAAGCTGAATATAAATTATAATTAGAACTGCAGTGCAACAAGTGGTTTAAGTTGAGTGCTGCTTATTTTTCTTATACTTGATTTTGACTGGCATTCCATTAATGTATTTAAAAAGTAATTTATTTTTTCATGCCTCACAACCTTTTTGTTTCCATCTAGATATTAAGTAAGCTGTCATGTAGCCAATGCATTGAAATATTTTTATTCTTCTACACTTCATTTTGTCTTGATTAGACTCCCATAATGACGGTTTGGCACCCAGGGCAGTGTATTTAGTTATTTTTTGTGGTTTTCAGCATAGCTCCTCCCCTTTCTAGTTGGCCACACCCCTTCCCATTGACCCCACCCATTCAGCTGTCTCCTGCAGCCCCCCTTTGATTTGAAGTCACCAGCCGGCACTGGTGTGTGTGTGTGTGTTTGTGTGTCTCCAGCTCTATGTCAGAGTTTGTTTACATAAAGGGGCTGCAATAGCAGTATTATGGGAGTAAAGCTTTGCTGGAACCCTTAACATTAAATTTACTGATTTACTGTAAGTGTGAAATAAATAACAATTTTTAGCTTTATCACCAGTGATTTAGAGGTGCACAGTTTAACTTAGGCTCCCTAAGTGAATAGAATTTCATCTATACAAATCATATAATCTTCACTCATGTTTATGACCTCAGAATTTATTATATTAGAGAGGGGTGTAGGACTAGGTCTTTATCCGCATGGAGCTGTGAAGCACAAGGCATGTAAAAAAATAAAATCAGCTGAGTTCTTTTAGGTCTGTCTGTCCTGAATGAATGTTTTACAATTAAACATGAACAATTAAGCTAATCATATCTGAACTAAATCCATTCTGAGCTTTTCTTTGGACTAATTATTTGATGCTAGGAGATTAGAAAATGAGGGTTTTACTTTTATTATAGGAACTATGTTTATTATGGCAGTCTTTACCAGCCAATGTAGCATTTACTTATTCTAGGAACTAAAAGTAATATTCATGCAATGTTGGGTTATGCTACTCTGTTTTAAACAAGGTAGTAAACCAATGCCATGCCTACCTTTTCTGTTTATAATTTTGCTGGACATTAAATACCCAACTCACAGTGTAAGTAAGACATGGACAATACTGGTTTATTAATAAAACAATATGATTTGTAATGCAAATTGACAGAAGGAACGATACAACCTAAACAGTAATTTGTTTGCTTCTTTTTTTTAATTCCTCAACCTCTATCATCAAGTCTCCCCTGCCAGCACCCTATAAATACAATTTTATCTCCTTTAGGACTAGTGATGGCCCATTGATTCTCTAGTGAGGTAAATGTCCAGTGACCCATTAGTTCCCTGATTGGGGTGAGAACTTATAAGCCCACTCATTTTACTGTGGCTGCAAGAGTGAGAAGCATTCAGACCATCATTCACAAGAGATTCAACTCTCTCCCCATTTAAGTCCTCCTTGCAACAGCTGGTATCATCTGCTTAAACTGCTAAATAGGAGGACCTGTAAGCATGTCTCCACATGCACCCAGACATACCCTTTCAGCTTACATGCAGCATAAGCCATATTGACCCAATAGACACTACAAGAGGTAATTGGTACAGCAATTTATACTGCTTTCCTACCCCTAGAATGAAATGCTGGCATCAGCAACTTACTGCCCTCATCTCAGTCCTTCGACTACCCAGGCTACTAGTGTAACCCAGATTGTGTGGTTCAAGGTTAGAGCTTTATCCCTATATAGAACACAGCTAAGTCCATATGGTTGTATCATAATATTTACTATACTTATCAAATTAACAACTTAACATATTTTTCTGTATTTTTCTTGGTATTCATCTTGCAATTTCCAAATGAAAGGAACTTAATATACTAGAACTATATTTATTTAAACCTGTTTTTACATTTCTGTATCAAGGTGCAAACAGAAAGCATGCTTTGTGCACATTTTATGCAAAAGATGATTACAAGTAACAAATACAAAATCCAGTACACCACTTAAGTACCTCATAAAATTAAAAACATAATAGCACAAAGCAAACATACGGAGAATAATACAAATAGGTAGATGCCAAAATAATTTTATTACACTCATCTACACATAACTGTAGTTAGTTACAAAATTAAGAAGAAACAGAATGGGTCTTAAGAGAGATCCATGTCAAAATTGTTGTCATATACCACACACTGAAGTTAGGTACCTTTTGAAGCGTTCTCCCCTACCTCTATTTATAATATAATCAAGTCTCCTAAAATGTATAAAGTTGTAGAGGCTGAATACAGGTTTCTGCATAGCAATAAATCTTAAAAACATCTATGCATTGCTTAAGACAAATAGTTATTAAAAGTTCCAAAATATGTCATTTTCCTTCTTGTAATGAAATACTGTGGTGCACAGTAGACAAATAACTTTGAACAGCTTTCAGGAAAAGTTCTTTTGATACCAATTTCCTTATAGTTATAGTTGCATTTTCATATAAAAGTAAGATAACATCCTGTGGAACAATTTTAATTCAGCATGGTGCATTATAACTGGAAATTGGAGCCAGCAGTAACACTTCATATATTATGCATATGTTGGCATTCAATTCACAGAAACTATTAACCTGGCTATTTAATAAGTCCCATTAGATCCAAGATCTGTGATTATTCATCCAAAGTAATAAGGTAGCTGAAATGCTGCCAAAATCATCAGCAGAAAAATAAGCCTAGGAATGGTTTATTAGAGGTTTTACACAATATGGTATCAACTTAAGGAAAATATTTAAATTGGAATGTTCTAGTGAAACAACAGCAGCAAAAAAAAAAAAAATGCCAGGTGCAGGTATACAGATTCATCCAAGGCAGCAAAAACAATCAAAGGTAAAAAACAAACCATGATGATGATGATGATGATGATGATGAAGTGTCTTTTGAGACGTGAAAGAGCTTACCATCTTGTACAATTAAAGTTTTATTGGTTTTTAAGTCATGCTGTTGGATTCTATCTGACATGCTTGAATTTCACTGTACCAAGTTCAGCCTGTATGGTCTGTATACCTAAATGTCTACTTTGAAATTAAATTATCATTGTACTGTTTATAAGCTAATTATATATCTTGTGGAGTTTCTCTCCCCGGGTCTCCACTGAAAATGGGCTCTGCATGGCCCAGTGGACTATCCTGGTAAACAAATGCCAATAAATAAATAATAAATAAATTTTTCTGCATGTTTTCTACGTTTGAATGTTCTAGGGAAAACATGTTGAAAGCATGTTGGTGGAAAATGTAAGATATGTGCATTATAAGCAGAGAATTATAAATGTGATTTCTTAACAATAAAATTAAGAGTCAAATCTTCATAGTATTAATATGATAGGCAAAGTAGTTCAGATTACTAGCAACAACAGGAATTTACAAACAATGAATCATATTCACATGTGTAACATCTGTGCTATAAAATAAGTGAGAAAAGTCTTGAAATAAATATAAAACAAGTTACTGTATTTTCTGTTAGCAAAAAATGCCAGTTGAATGCTTTCCCTCTTTAAATCAAATCCTCTTTACATAGGCATTTATGAAAAAGTTCAGCACAAAGGCCTGCATAGTATAAAATAAGTAACTAAAATATGTACCTGAGTATAAAATAAGTAACTAAAATATGTAGCTGAGTATGCACCTAATTTCCAGATATGTACACTAGATGTTGTAAATTACCATAAATAATATTTAGACTGGTATTCCTAGTCTGCATCACAATTATTTGCAATTTGTGTTGAATATGCAACTGTGATACTATTTTTAAAAACACGCATATCGAAGGCAAGAACATAAAGTATGTAAAAGTCAGCATTAGGAACTTGTGAATTAATACTCAAAGCCTGAAATTTCATGCTACTTTGTATGTGTTCGAGCACTGCAACCAAGTGTGCTAAACGCAGTCATGCTTGAAAGGTATAAAGCAAGCTGCAGACTCTGCAGCATAAATAATCAAAAATTTAAGAAAATAAAGGGGGGTTATAATATTTGATATGGCAGTATCCTTATGTGGACACCCTGAGGTTTTATTAAAGAGTAGAGAGGGGAAATAGTAAAGACTGAAAATGGAGAGACGAACAAAGAGGAGAACACGGAAGGAAAACATCAAGAGGGTTTTTGCTGGAGGAGGTGGCAAGGAGGTGCAGTATGTTTTTGTTGGGAGATAGGCCCACTCTATCTTTTCATTTTATTTTTTTACATGAGATGGTAGTGTGGGTGAGAAATAGGTAAGAGGGTAATGGGCAAAGGATACAGGAAGAAGGGCTGAAGAAGAAATGGTGCAGGAGTCCCCAGTTCACTGAACTTCAAACACTTCCACTGCCAGATGGTGGTACACTGGAGGGCCCCAAAGTTGAGGGGATAGGGGCCTGTGGCAGTCAGCATCAATTGTGAGAGTGTGTCTTCAACACGCTGAAGACTGGGTTTGACAGGCTGAACCTGTCTGTCCACTACTCGCTCCAGTGCATCGTCTACCAACTTCTGAAGCCCCCTTTTGGGTGGCTTGCCAGGCTGCCATGTGGAAGAGTGCTTGCAGGACTAGTGCATCCACATCAATCCAGTTAGGATGGTGCAGGATGGGCAGAAGGTGAGCAACCTCTAACCTGGAAGGTACGTACCTGGGCCTATCCTGGGAAATTTGAATCTGTAAAAAAAGTAAAAAAAAATTGGAAAGAAACAAAATAAAGGATAAAGAAATGTATAGTTAAAGTAATAAAATGAGAAAAAAAGGGGAGGGGGCAAAAGAGAAAATACATAATAAATTTCCACATCGTGTTACATGCCATTTTGTTTCTTAAAACAGTTTTACATCATAATGAAATCTTTTTTTGAAGTTAAATTTGTATACAGAAAGAGCTTATGCATACAATGGGGGTCTTCATTTGGAAGTGCTTGTGGACTTGGGAAAATAATATGAGTAATGCTTATTCATTCTTCAGATGAATTCATATGGTAAGTGCTTGTGATTATCTGAAGGGGAGTGGGTCTCCTCAAAGTCCTGTACATGTTTGTTTGTCTGATATTCAATTCAGTACTAAAAAAAACTTTCTAAATATTAAAAACAATCAAACACAAAATAATGCTATTTAAAATGACATACGTGTTACACTTGCTTGAAATGTAATGGTTTCAATGCAGTTCTTTCATCTACAATGGTGTAAAAATATTTTCTTATGGCCATTAACGAAAACAGCTTTAGACAGAGTACAGCAGTTAAACACTGATATATTTCTCACTCTTGCTTACACTAATGCAATGATTTGACTTCATTTCAGTTGTGTGTAAATGTTTTTATATGCATTACAAAATAGTTTAAGAATAGTTTAAGATAGACTAATGTACTTCTATACTGATTGTATATACATATATATAATATCACAAAGACACACACACACACACAAATATATATATATATATATATATATATATATATATATATATATATATATATATATATATATATATATATATATATACACACATGCTATTTATTTATTTGACATTTGTTTACCGGGAGAGTCCAACTGGTTATGAGCCCATTTTCAGTTGAAGCCCAGGAAGAAGATCTCCACAGTACACATTAAACAGAATTAAAAAAAACTGAACAATGGCTACAAATATTAAGATAATAACAAACTAGTACAATCTGTAAATACAATAAAAGAAAATATGCAAAATATAAGGCAAGCAATAAAGTTGACCATACATTATATACAAGATAGAAGAGAGTTCCGAATATGCATGTAACACTAGAGAGAAGAGGAATGAAGGTCAGCAGGTCTAAGACAGAATATATGTATGTGAAAGAGAGGGAGGATAGAGGAATGGTGAGGATGCAGGGAGTAGAGGTGGGGAAGGTGGATGAGTTTAAGTACTTGGGATCAACACTTCAGAGTAATGGTGAGTGTGGAAGAGAGGTGAAGAAGAGAGTACAGGCAGGATGGAGTGGGTGGAGAAGAGTGTCAGGAGTGATTTGTGACAGATGAGTATCAGTAAGAGTGAAAGGAAAGGTCTACAAGAGGGTAGTGAGACCAGCTATGTTATATGGGTTGGAGACAGTAGCATTGACAAAAAGGCAGGAGTCAGAGCTTGATGTGGCAGAGTTGAAGATGTTGAGATTTGTACTGTGTATGATGAGGATGGATAGGATTAGGAATAAGTATATTAGAGGGTCAGCCCAGGTTGGAAGGTTTGGAGACAAAGCCAGAGAGGC
Source organism: Protopterus annectens (assembly GCF_019279795.1). Lineage (NCBI taxonomy): Eukaryota > Metazoa > Chordata > Ceratodontiformes > Protopteridae > Protopterus > Protopterus annectens. The sequence continues at coordinate 618,997,332 of NC_056736.1, forward strand.
AAGATTACATTGGTTTGGACATGTGCTGAGGAGGGATGCAGAGTATATTGGGAAAAAGATGCTAAGGATGAAGCTGCCAGGTAACAGGAAAAGAGGGAGGCCTAAGATAAGGTTTATGGATGTGGTGAGAGAGGACATGCAGGTGGTTGGTGTGACAGAGCGAGATGCAGAGGACAGGAAGAAATGGAAACAGTTGATCTGCTGTGGCGACCCCTAACGGGAGCAGCCGAAAGAAGAAGAAGAACAGTTTTGTATGTGAAACCACATTGACTGAAGTATTGTTCAGAGAAGGAATAGCAAAGTTAGAGATATCTGGAGAAAATTGTTTTGGAAAAATAGTAGAAGTGTATTTTTTTTTGGGGGGGGGTGAAGCAGTAAATGGTTGTTGTTAAACTAGGCAAACCATACACATGAAATGGCTCTTCTGGAGGCAGAAGACTATCTTGATTATGATAAGGCTTTGGGACAGAGATATGTTATAGGTCTTCTGTGCAGCTCCACTTGGATATCTCAATGGAGTCATGAGCCATGATGCCAGTGAATTTGCAGCATCATCTGAAAAACAAATATAAAGAGAGAAAGAGTGAGAAAAGGTGTGTAGGGAGAAACAAAACACAACAAGAAAAATGTTTAGTATTCAGCAATTCATTTTAACATGAATAGATAGTTAAATACAACATAAAAAATATTTTTCCACTTACTAACAAGATACCTACTGGGCATCCTACTATGCAGGAAGAGATGGTAGTGTGCGCTTGTGTGCCAGATATGCTGGGCAGATACATTGGTGTTGCACCCCCATGCATCACACACTACCTAGCAATTGATGGAACGGTAGCCTTTTCTACTGTAGTAATGCTCACCCTGTGGACCAGAAGGGGCCCTAACTGTAACACTGGTGCAATCTATCACACTGAGTACTTCAGGGAAATGTGCCACCCCATAAAAGGCATGCATAGTCCTGGCTCAGCCCTGAGGTGACACCAGGAAATAGATGTTCTGATCCAGATGTGCCAGGAGTACATCCAGGAACTGCTGCAGTATCCTTGAGGCAGAATCCTATGAGAACCTCAACACATCCCCAGTCTGTCTATGGAAGGTTCTCATGGCAAGTATAGTGAGGGATATACATACCTTAGTGTCCACATGGATAGGAAGTCATATTCCTCCAGTGCCCCTATGGGGGTCAAACATACCCACTAAGACCCTTATAATGTTTCTGTCTACTCTGAACCTATCAAGGACTTTTTGATTGTCAAAGTTATAATGAGTTATCATTTTTTATATTTTCATCTTCTTGGCCAGTGAACGCCACTGGATGCAAGCATTTTTTTTCCCAGCCAACAGAAGCAACTCATATCTGGAAATAGCAAAACTAGCAACAAGTGACAGCATTATCGAGGACTGAAACTAAGGTAGATTCAATGAGGCTTCTCTTTATATAATATATCTGTGGACACTGAACAAAAGTGAAACGTTCACTATGCATCATAAATGGTACAGAAAATAATTCAGTAGCATACACTGAATTTCATCATTCTTCATTTATACCTCATTATTAGTACATTTGCAAAGTCTCATACAAGGTCGTCATGCATTTACATAAATGGCCTCTGTTAATTGCAGCTCAGCTGTGCTCATTGATAGACATCACAGATAGCCTAAATGCGTAAACATAAATGACTTTGAATGCCACCCTTAGACATTCCAGAACTATTAAATATTTGCTGTATGGCATACAATTATTGTTATAAATAAAATGAGAAAATGTAGGTTAAAAAATGTCATTAATTCATGAAGATTTGATGCCTTTTATTTTAGGCCAATAAAATTATTAATATGCAGTTAGGAATTTTGCCTTAAGATGAGTTGAGTGTTTCTGGAAAGCTTTCACACTTAGTGCACTTTTTTAAATCTGGCCTCCCATCAGACTAGGATGACATAATGGTTAAGGTATTTACCTTAAAGACGCAAAGTGCAGGGTTTGATTCTCACATGGGGTAACTGGCTAGGCTTCAAATGGCCCAAAAGGGCAGTTAGCCTAGTACTCATATATAAATTTATATGAACTACAGTCACTATCATTCTAACTATGACAGCAGTTATGATCTTAACCCGTGATTTCACATTTATGTCAGCATGTAGGACAAGGAGTGTAAAAACGAAAATTTCTCTCAGGACATGTTAAAAAATGTATTAAGTAAATTGTCTAAAATTATTCATTTTTAGCATTGTATTTCCATTCTACATGTGGAGTTTTAAATTAATGAAGAATATATTGTTAGCTCAGGCCAGAGCATCAGCATTTTCTGACCTATATAAAAAAATTATATATATACATATATATATATATATATATATATATATATATATATATATATATATATATATATATATGTATGTGGTCTACTTCAGTAGACCGACCGCTCACTTACCCGACACCCAGTTGTCCGAGATGACAAGACCGACACTTTCAGAAGACCGACATCAGGGAGACCGACATTTCATGCGAGGTAAGTAACTGCTTGGTCATCACGATTAAATTAACTAAAGTAAGCAAAACTAAACCCACAGATGTGGGGGCTTCACCCCCCACACCCCCCTAACTAAATATACCAACTCTGAGAATGCACTACTGTGCAGGGTTAAGGGGCAAAGTTCAACAGGCTGGCCAAGCGGTTACTCACCTCACATGAATTGTCTGCCATGTCAGTCTTCTGAAGGTGTCGGGTAAGTGAGCGATCGGTCTACTGAAGTAGACGAATATATATGTATATATATATATATATATATATATATATATATATATATATATATATATGTATGTATATATATATATATATATATATATATATATATGATCTATGTCAGTTAATTGAGTTTTCCGAAATACAAAATTCATATCATTGAGATGAAGACTGTTTCTAAAAACTCAAACATCAAAGAAAAAAAAACCACACACACAAAAATCGATCTGTTTTTACATTTTTGCACCCCCCATACCCCTGCAAATTATATATACCAACTCCGAGATTGCACCTATCCTCACTGTACTGCAATCTCCATTCAAAGGTGTGAATTCTCAGAAATTCAATCATATCATCCCAAAGATATGAATTTTGAATTACTGAAAACCCAATCAGCTGATAGGGATCCACACACAAATATATATACACACATATATATATATATATATATATATATATATATATATATATATATATATATATATATATATATATATATGCATATGTATATATATATATATATATATATATATATATATATGTATGAGGATGCATCCATCCACAACACCTAATTCTTCTATTCAATTCTCAGCTGGAGTGCCTTCTATGTGGAGTCTGTATGTCTTCCTTTTGTTTGCGTGGGTTTCCTCAGGGTGCTCTGGTTTTTACCACATTCCAAATACATGCAGTAGGTGGATTGGACAGTCTAAATTCGCCATAGGTGTGAGTGTGTGGTGTGGAAGAAGTATCATGGCAGGAGTAGCCAGCTGGTGGTGTGAAGCTTGGCTCTAGATGATTGTCACTTTTGGGGTGATCCCATATGCAAAAATGGGAAAAGGGATTGTGGAAGGATGCAAAGAATGTATGTGTGTGTGTGTGTGTGTGTGTGTGTGTGTGTGTGTGTGTGTGTGTGTGTGTGTGTGTGTGTGTGTGTGTGTGTGTGTGTGTGTGTGTGTGTGTGTGTGTGTGTGTATATACACACACACACACACACACACACACACACACATATATATATATATATATATATATATATATATATATATATATAATATTTGAATCTCTTATTACAGAAAATAATTGCAGCATACTTTGTGGCTGATTGTGTAAGTCTGACCAATTTAGACTATGCCCAAAAGCTTAAAACTGAACTGTGGATTGTCTCTGTCACTTCCATTATTCATGCTACAAAATATCTATAGCAAAACTTGACATCAAAGATACCTTCAGTGATAAGACATAAACATCCAATTACCCTACTATTCATTGATTGTAGAATGGGTGACATTAAAAATCATCAAATTTAACCTCTTGGTGTTCAGCTCCCTAATTGCTGCTCTCCATAAGAATTTACTGCTGATAAGTTCTGTTTATATGTTACAAGTGATCACTTTTCTGTGCGATTTTATATTTTTTCAAAGGCTTTGTGATTACAAGATTACTATATATAAATAAAGGGGCAACATGAGCTCTGCAAGTGGATTGACCTCATTAAAAACACTTTTTATTCAAATATTTCTCATGCTGAAGGTCAACTGGCTTGTGGAACTAACAGTGAAATGTAGGGGACCTTAAATATAATATTACATAAAGATAAGTAAAGTAAATATCTGTAAATTATATCATTTTCTTCACAACGCATGTGGTCCAGGTCTGTATCTCAAACACATTTTGTCACTTTCTTTATCACTTGCTTGCTCTTGCTGTTAATCATATTTAAATATTTTATAATCCAAGGACACAAATGATGTTAACATTGTGAAGAGAATTAGCTGAAATGGCATTGCTCAATCAGCATGGAAGGAGTAATGGTTTATTTACATTCTCCTTGCTTCCACCAAACTTATTACATCTCCCACTTGCTTCCATACAAATTCCACCTCCAGCTCCATCATAGACTGGATCTTTACCAATTCCCCCCACCAATACAACAATCCCACCACCTTACCTGACTCCCTCAGTGATCATCTCCCTACCGCCATCTTAAGACACTACTCCCATATTCCTAAACCCCACCTTATCAAAGACTGTCGAAAACTATCGACTTTCAATTCATCCCAATTTAACTCCATTCTCCACAACATAGATTGGTCCATCCTAAAACACCTCCCCCTAAACGATGCTGTAAGCACTTTCAATAGCATCTTCATGAGTACTCTAAACTCCTTAGCTCCCTCTAGGAAGATCAGAGTAAAATCAAATCATGCTCCCTGGCTCTCCAGTGAGACTAGGTCCCTTATGAAACAAAGACATAGTGCTTGGAAAACCTGGGCTAAAACTAAACAACTACCCTTATTCAAAAATACAGGCAACTGAGGAAACTTGCAAAAAACATACAACTAATGACAAAAAGTTATACTATAGCTCTGCTCAGCTTAACAACAAATCCAATCCTCGAAAATTTGGGTAAACACTCAACAACATCCTCTAGACTGGAAAGCCCTCTAATCCCTCCCCATACCCTAACTCTTCCTCTCAGGAAACAGCTACCCTCCTGAATAAACACTTTATCTCTTCCATCCAAAATCTGGTAACCTCTAAGCCAAACTCTACTTCGACACCCACTCCTCCAAATCCCACTAACACAACTTTGTTTTCATTTGAGCCAGTTCCCATTACTTACATCACATCTCTACTACTCAAGCTAAAACATTGCTCTCCTTCCACTGACAATCTATCTCCTACATTCCTCAAACTTGCTGCTGACTCAATTGCCTATCCTATAGCTATACTAATTACTTGATCTATTCTAGAATCAACTGTCCCCACCCTTTGGAAATCTCTCTTTACTATCCCACTTCATAAAGGTGGGAACTCCACTGTTCCCTCAAACTACCGACCCATTGTCATTCTGTCCCCCCTCTCCAAGATATTAGAAAAATGTATTCACTCGCAGCTTCTCAATCACCTCCTCATGCACCACTTACTTACCCCTACCTAACATGGATTTCGTCCTCACCACAGCACCACCACTGCCCTCCTCTCCTTCACGCATATCATTGTAGAGGCCCTAGACAACAATAAACTAATTTCCTGTCTCTTCCTAGATCTCTCCAAAGCCTTCAATATTGTCTCTTATCCTCTACTGCTATCCAAACTCGCAAATCTCCACCTATCCCCCTCCGCACTTGCCTGGTTTAATAGTTACCTATCTGGTAGGGAACAATCTGTCAAATGGCTCTCATCCTCCTCACCTTTCCTTCCTATCTCCACTGGTGTTCCCCAAGGCTCCATCGTGGGACCCCTTTTGTTTAACATCTTCACCAATGATCTTTACACCTCATGCAAAAAATCCTCCCTTATTCAGTATGCCAATGACTCTACACTTATATCCATCTCAAATAACATCCCTGACCCAATAAGCCCTACTATCCACTGAACAATGGCTATCTCACAACCTACTGATCCAAAATCCCAGAAAGACCAAACTCCTACTTTTCCTTCTCCGTTCTCTTTCTCATCACAAAACCTCCTTTTTTATTACATCTTCTAACAGTACAACTATCCAACCTGACACCCACACAAAGCTCCTAGGGGTCATTATCGATGGTGAACTAAAGTTCAACCTACATATACTCCAGTGTATAAAAAACAAACCAGAAACTAGGTCTGCTATATCAGAACAAAAAATTCCTAACCCCTGAATCTAGACTTACCCTGGGCCAGGCACTCCTCCTCCCCTCCCTCTTATACGCCGCCGCAGTTCTTACCAATATTCAGGCCTCCACTCTAAACAAACGCCAACAGACTTACCATAAAATAGCCAGATTCATTACTAACTCCCCATACAACTCACACCACTGCATTTCTTTAAACTCTCTACAATGGCTTGAAGTTCCACAGTTTCTGCTATCTTATCAATTTCATATGCTACACTCTATTCTTTATAAACCCTCCTTCTGTCCATCTCTATCTTCCTTAGTCTCCATCTATATCCCATCCCAGACCCTCCGTACTTCTAACCAACAATTACTTGATGTCTACAACCCAAAAAGGTCAGTAGGCAAACTACTCTACAAACACTCCCTTGCCCATGCTTGGAACAAACTTCCCCTTGACTTGCGTTCAATCTCCCACACCTCACACTTTAAAAATAAACTAAAAGCTTACTTTCTCAATTCCAGGACCTGCCCTTGCCATGACCTCACCTAGTCTTCCTTGCCTTTATGTGCCCTCAAAGGACCATACTTAGTACCTCATTACACCTCTCTCTCCAATGTGTCTACTATGCATTTGCATAATTTTATACAAACAAAAAATGTTATTGTTGACCTATTGAACTATATCAATGTAAAATTATTACTTAGCTTCTTTTTAATGCAACTTTAACTTTATGCATGTAACCCAACATATGGGAATCTTTTTGCTATAACTGCTATTATATCAATATTGTTTAAAATTGTACTTGTTTAAAAATGTACTACTGGAGCTTTTCTTCTCGGATCTCCACTGAAAATGGGCCACAAGCCCAGTTGGACAAACCCAGTTAACAAATGTCAATAAATAAAATATTTTACTCATTGCAGAACTATAGTGATTCCCTCATGTCTAAAAGGTTCAGAGTACAAGTTATGCTAATAGAAACTGCCTACATAGTTTGGTCAGTTTGTATGTTCACCAAGCTTTTTGAAGTCCAGTTACTCATAACTTTGACAGCCGAACCAAGGAACCTATGCAAATAACTTGCATATTTAGTTTCTTCTCAGATATAGGGGATGATGAGCCATTCTGCTTTATATGCATTCCTGTTTACAAAAATATACATTTGGAAGACACCCTGAATATCCAGGGCATTCAGAATGGAAGGCTGTATTATATTTGTTTGCAAGTCTTATTTAAACTTAAGCATCTCTTATCTGTCATTTTTACCAAACATTTTTGAGCAGTGAGGCAAAACTTCCTGCATTCTTAAAAATGTTAACACTATTGTTGCCAACAGAAAATGTTCATAATTTGGTAAAGAATTATAAATGGGTTTTGTGCTCGATTTAAGTCCCATTCTATCAGGTGACCATATGGTTGAATGAAGACAAACTAAATTGTGAAACCAACAGTTCTCGATGAAGTGGTGTCAAGTCTCTCTCCACATGGGGGGATGAAGTAATAGGAAAGTTATCTACCTCCCTTCACCCCTTTCTTCTCTCCCCTTACTTAATATAACATTCTTTAAGGTAGCACAAAATTGGACAACTGAACGCTTTTGTCCAAATTATTGGCCAGTACAATGGGACTCAATGAACTTAGAGTAACCATTATTTATGTATATTTTACTGACTTGTCATATGAAATTACTGTTTACTGCATCACTCAGAAAACAGTGAACCACTCAGAATGTTTCCATACTTTTTGTTTCATAACACTACACTTTTACTGATAGAAAAATACAGCATTATAGTACCTTCTATTGCCACATTCATGCAGTATTTTACATACATCCTTTCTCCATAAAATGCTTCATGTTACCCTTTCCTCTCTTTAATACAGTCTGTCTAAATTTTCCATAATTAAAGTCCTGCCTTAAGAAGTGTTTACATTTATTTACATTTATGGCTTTATTCCTCTCCTCCTTTCCACAGTATCAGACACTCCCAATCTTCCTTCACCTGCTTGTACTCTGTAATTTCTATTCTCCTGTGCTGCACAAGTACTGTGTCTTTTACTGGTTCCATTTCGCTTTGTTCTTTTTTCCTGCCCTCTGGATCCTTTTTATATCAGCCTCCTCCACAAGTTTTAGATCTTCTCATTTGCCATTTGCCTTTCCACAAGCTGCATTATGTTATTTTTTGGAGATGGATGAGAGTCCTCTCTTCTTTAAAATGGAAAGAGGAAAAGAAAAGATGGTGGCTAATAACCTGCAGTTATTAACACTTGGTCATGACTCGGTTAAGCAAGGACCTAGGTTTACATTGCTTACAGACTGAAAGCAGGATAACAGCTGTGCTAAACCACATCTCTGCTCCATTCCCTATGAATTTCTTGATGAATATGCTGTTACATTCTTTGGTGGAGATGGTCTTAAATAGTCTCATCTTTTGGAAATAACTATAGAGAGCGACTATTGGTAGTTGATCAATACTACACATAAAAGATGGTCCTGAACAAATTACCTTTACTCATTAAAAACAAAATCCCTTTTTGGCACCATTATCCAATGCAGCTAAAAGAACAGGGGTAGGCTGATGGGGACGGTTGGAGATGTAGGATAGGAGAAGCTAATTGTGTACATATCCTATGGTAAAGCATATGCCACATCAAAGTGTGAACTAGAATGGAATAGTCCCCCCTTTATTGGAGGTGTTATTTGGGGTTTTAGAAAGGTGTACCCTCCTTTACCCTCTGTGGAATGATAAGTAGGTAGCTAATACTGGTGCAATTGACTAACTCTGGACTGATTTTAAGTATTGGAAGACAATTCAAAAGGTTTTGTGGTTTTAAAACAAAACAGGTTCTGTTATGTTTACTGACATTCTTTTCAGTTACACCTAACTTCTGATCAAGGTGTGGGACCTTCTGGCCTAACAATATTGATCTGCTATTCCTTCCTGTCATAATTAATAGCACATTCCTCTCCCACCCTTCCCTCTTCTTCTGTTTATGTTAACCCACGTCTGTCTTTCTTATAATCTGGATAACCACCACTTCCGGGCTTCTCTTAAATTCGTATAGTCCTCTGCCAAAGTCTCTTTCCTATGCCACATTTGTAACTCATACATATCCTGCATCTCCAGCACTGATCATATAATATGATCCTGTTTCTCTTGAATTTTACTGGTGTCTTGTAGCATCTATATATGCTCAGTACTTGGAGATTCAATATAATGCCAACTTTCTTGAGCACCTCACATAAACAGTACTTATTCTGACACATCTTACTTTCCATTACACCATTACTCAGCTCATCCTTGGTTTTCACTGAGCCCCTTCTTTCATACCATTTAGCAATAGTGGTGTAAATCTTTCCCAGTTTTCTCTTCACCCATTATTTCAGTTCCATTTATGAAACCTTGTTTTTATTTTAATTTTTTTTGAGTGTGTGCTTTTTTAATTTTATTAGTTGACTAGGTATGCCCACTGGAGAAATTGTCCCTTTTCAGAGGTGACTGAGGTGCACTGGCTGGTTAAATGACTTGAACAGAGGGGTCCCTATCAGTTCAGCGAATGGCATTTTCAGTGCACTTACATTGAACATGCCATGCGTCAAACTGTTCATACAGAGATTGTGGTACAATGAGGATTAGGAAATTTGCCCTTTCTCCACTGTACTGTGATCTTGGAGTTGGTATGTATAATTAGCAGGGGTGGGGGCCACAGCCCCTCACATGAGTGGAATTCGATGAATGGCATTTTCGATAAAATGCCGCTCATTGAAGTGTCACTTCGATGAAGTGATATAGACCTGAACAGAGTCACACATTAGGGAAATGAAGGTAGAAGGAATCAAACTCAGTACTCTGGGAAAAGGAGGCAATTCATTAGCAACTTGGGGTTTTACTCTTCTCCACTATCTACCAGATTTATGCTTATCGCATTCTTAATCTTGGTCTTTTACATATCACTAGTAATTATGTGATCCTCAGTCTGTTACGTCCCAGTCTCACCTACCTATAATTTAATCAATCCCATTTTTCCAGACTAAAACTCATGTACCAAGTGGCTAAAATACCTTAATGTTTATATCCTCACCACACATCATTCTGATGACCTTCTTAATCCCATTTTTCTGATCCCCTATTTAAAAATACTATTGCAATACTTCCCAGATTCTTGTTATCCTATTAGCTCCCTTTCTTATAGTTTTAAAGCTTCATAGATTATTACTAAGTAATGACCCTAAAGGGCATTTTTAAACCTATTCAAATTTCCCAAAAGTATTTGCAAGGTTTTGATCCCTCTCATTTTATTACAGTTAGAGCTTGAGTATGTGTGATCGAGAATTTACAAGCTCCCACCTTCTAAGAGGGACACAACTGGCAGACCAGGGGTTAAATTTCCAATTCCCCATCCACTGATCAAAACTTCACTTGGGTAAGTAAAAGAAGGAACTCTGCTTCATGTGGATGGTAAGTCTGTGGACACGTATCTCTCCCTCCAATGTGTCTTATTTATGTTGCAGATGAAGTTTAGGTCCCTAGATCGGGTGTTTCTAATTATATTTGTTTTGTGGATGACCAGCAGGTTCATAAGGAATGTATCAGTGGATGGTTTGCAGGCCAGGTATAGATTGCCTCTCAGCAGTATGTAGGAGATGGAGTACATGGATAAGGCTTTGAGGCAGTCAGCGAAGGACATGTTTTCTACAACATGCATTCCTTTTGTGACAAACTTCTTTAGGCATTCCAATGTGCCTGGTAAAGTAAATGACTGGTCTAATGAGGGATGAGTACAATGGAACGATATAATATTCGGTCCTAGGTGCCATACCCTTACTTTTAAGTTTTGCAACCAAGATTTTCTTATTACAGTAGATACATAGGTTTGTAGGTACATATTAGGCTAATGACCCCCAGGTCCTTTGTAAGTCTAGCCATGCAAGCCAACCCAGTTGTGTTCTTGAGTAACGTGGGTGTCTTTTAGGAGGAATATTAGTTTGGAGGTGGCTATGGACTTTGTGTATATGGGGGGAGTATGTTAGTTAGTAGGTAATATGTTACTTACTATCTGCCTCTGTCCATTAGAGAAATGGGGGACAAACTAGGGGTGAAGTTATGATTTCCCATCCATTGGTTAAGGTTACATTTGAACAGAATCAGGGATGAACTCTGCTTCACATGATAGGAGACCCTGAGACATGAGTAACAACTTCATCATGTTCTATTTATGTTGCAGACAAAGTTTTAAATCCTTGGCTCTAGTGTTTTTAGTGCTGTTCATTTTGTGAATGTGCAAAAGAACAATGAGGAATGGATATGAGGATGCCTTATATGCCAGGCATAATTTTCCTCTCAGTAACCTGTAGAAGACTAAGTACAGAAATATGGCGTTAAGGCAATCTCTGTAGGTCAGTGTGTTAATACCCTGGATTCTCCTGGTAAGAAACCTCTGTGTGCATTCTAACTGCTGCAAATGCCTGGTCATGTACATGCCAGAGGGGACATTGTACTCAATGATGTGTCTGATAAGGTAAAGTAGTACTATAACCTCCTTGGAACTGAATGCTATACCCTTACTTATAAGCTGGGCAGCACAGAATGACTTTTTTACTTTTGTGGCTGCATGTTAGTTGAAGGCCAGATTACTATTTATATATGTTCCCATGTCCCTGACTACTGGGTTAGCACTCCATGGTGTTTTATCACTGGAGTAATTGACTTACGTGGAATTTTCCCCAAGAACACAATAATGCACTTCTTGGCATTGAGCTATAAACTGTGGCTTTGGCACTGTTCATTTGTTTGTTTTAGGTCCTTTTGCAGGATTTTAGTGACACAGATGGAATCTATGATAGCTCCCAATTTATAGTCATATGAACTTTGTGAGCCAGAGCCCCTTGACATTACTTCTTAATTCTGAGAAGTAGATGCAAAACAGGAGTCGGCCTAGCATGGATCCCTGAGGCACCCCATTGGCAACCAGTCATTTGGTGTAGGTGGTCTCACCAATCCTGACTTCCTGGGTCCTATCTGTGAGCCAGCTGGCAATCTAGCAAATTATGTAGGGATTTATGCCTAGTTCAGTGAATTTGTCAACAATACTTGAGTTGAAGATTATTTCAAAAACCTTAGCCAGGTCAAGGTAAGCAGTATGCACCATCTTCCTCTCATCTATTGAGGATGCACCTCCCCAGTTGCCTTATACATTTTAAAGTGCAAACAGATGCCTTAATGAGATTTGATCTCATGACCCCAGGTTTACTAGACCAGTGATCTAACCCCTGGGTTACAAGGCAGCAAAATATCTGTAAGCTGGATAAGGACCATGCATTACCTCTCCTGTTTCTGTAAACTCTTTGCACTTGCTCCTTGTGCCACATGATAGTCAAATGCCAAGTCATTGTCTACATGGTTCCCAAATCCTTGACTCCAGGGTCAATTCCTTCAGGTATATTATCAATGGAATGGATGCCAGTGGTAGTTGTCTTTCCAAAAGATGCTACTATGCATTTATTGGTATTGAGTTTTAGACTGTGACTTTGGAACCAGTTACTAGTCCTTGTCAGGCTTTCTTGGTGGATATTTGTGTCTTTGAGGGACTCCATGACTGTATCTGGTTTGCAATTGTCTGTGAGCTTGGTCAGCCAAAGGCTTTTGACATTGTGTTTAACTTCAGAGTAGATTCCAAAAAGAAACAGCTCCAGTACAGAGCTCTGGGGGACTCTGCTAATGACTGGCCTTTTTGGGGACACAGACTGACCTATTCTGACTTATTGTATATTATCTGTGAGCAGCTGGCTATCCAGTGGGTGGCATAGGGGTTTATACCTCATTTTGTGAGCTTTTCTACAATGCCTGAGTGATTAGCCAGGTAGAGGTAGGCAGTATGTAACATTTTGCTCTCATCTATTGTTTGTTTACTTTCACAAAGAATTCCAACAGGCTGAATAGGCATGGCTCCCCTTGAAGAAACCAGTCTGGATTGAATCCAATGTCTGGCTTTCAATGTCATTATCTATCATGTCCATGATTATTCTTTCCATGACTTTACATACCAGACCATTTTGGCTTATGGGTCATTAGATTCATGGGTCCATGGATCATCCACCCTTGTGCAGACAGATAATAATTGCAGTCCTTCCTTCACTTGGCACTAAGCCTACTTGGAGGCTACAGCTGAGTAGTGTTTCTAGTGGCCCTGATAGGTCATGTTTCATGCTATTAAAGCGGTATCCTGGAATATTGTCAGGTACCATTGATACAGTGTTTTTGGCCTTGGAGAATGCATTAAGGACCTGTTCACTAGTGATAGCTATGGTAGGGTTTATTTCTTGAGAGGTGTCTGGGGGAGAATGCAACTTAAAATTTGAGCTGAATTTATTAGACAGTAGATTTTCTATATCCTCTGGCTCACAATAAGTGTCTCCATTTACAATTAGTTCAGCACATTGTTGTATATTGCCTTTGAGGTTTCAGACATTGCTGAAGAGTGCCTCATGGGTGTTCTTAACTACTTTAACTTCAAACATGTTTTTGGTAGACTTAATTAAGTTCCCTGAGTTGCTCATTTAAGTTGATGAGTGAGTTGCATTGCATATCCAGCAGCTTCTGAATGAAGAAAACCCAACAGAAGTTGTACTGCAACAGGCACAGCATATGATGAAAGAAGCGAAGGATCACACTCTAGAAGAAGAAGAAGTAAGTACAACACTTAAATGAAGTCAGAGAAAGAGGAAGGCTCAGATGAGGTCATGAAGTCAGGGAAACAGGCAGGCTCAGATCAGGTCACAGCAGATATGATGAAAATATTGAGTGACTTAGGGGAGAAATGGCTCCAGAGGAGGTGTTCATAACATTATGTGGAGATAGGCATATCTCAGATATCTGGAGAACAAGCATAGTAGTGCCAGGGTACAATAATAAATGGGACATTCACAACTTTGGGCATCTCAGAGGTATTAAAGTCATATCATACTACATGAGATTTTTGGAAAGGGTGATTCATAAACAAATGCATAAAGTAGTAAAAAGTGAGATGGGAGATGAGCAATACAGATTCAGATCAGGACACAGAAGAACTAACCCAATGTTTGCAGTGTGGCAGACAGAAGCTAAAGCTGAGGAAAGAGTTCATATAGGCCTTCTTAGACTTGGAGAAAGCATATGATAAGATTCTAAGACATCTGATTTGGGCGGTCCTGTAATGGTTCAAAGCCCCAGAACCATTTGCAGAATTAGTCCATGCTAAGTACAAAGGACCCATTAACACAAGTATCAACCGCATCATAAAAAGGTCTTAGGGGACAGATCAACAAAGCTGCTATATGCAGATGATGTGGCATTACATACATGCTCTGAAGAAGAAGTTCAGAATATAGTATGAGAATGTAATGCAAAACTGAAGTCACATAGGATGAAAATGAGTACAGATAAAATGGTTGTGATGGTAGCAAATGGGAGAAATCAGAAGAAGCTAAGAATTGTTCTTGTGGCACAAGGTGTAAGTGCATTGATCCTTGAGAAACAAAATAACTGATATCTGGTTCGAATACAGTGAAGTGATAATTTTGACCCAGCTCTGATGGATCAGTTGCACATGCACAAAACAAGCAGCACCAGAAACACTAGATCTTGGGATCTGAAATTTACTTGTGACAGAAACAGAACATGCTGGAGAGACAAATATGTGTCCCAAAGGATCCCCATACTATGTAATACACTCCCCATCCATATAAAACAGAGTTCATCTCTGATCCTATTCAAAGAAAACCTTGACAATTGTATGGGAAACCATAAATTTACCCCCAGTCTGGACCCCATGTCCCTTATTCATAGAGATTGTCAATAAGAAATGTATTATCCTAACTAACACTCCTACTAACATGAACTCCCCCATATGATACTTGGGACGCAAATGGTCTGGGTGTGTAGCTAGGCTTGTAAGGGCCCTAGTGGCCATTAGCCTAGTAACAACCTATGAAACTATGAATTGATATAGAAGGGAAAATAGTGGAATGGGTTGACAGCTTCAAGTATCTTGGAGAGGTGGTTGAAGAATAAGGAAGTCTGAATGGGGGGGTCAAAGCCTGAATCAGAAGGTTTGCAGCTGACTGGCACAGAGTGTCAGAGGTAGTGTGTGACAGAAGAATGCCAAAGAAACTAAAAGGTAAGGTGTACAAAACAGTGGTGCGATCAGTAATACTTAATGGTACAGAAAACTGAATAGTGAAGGCAGTGTAGTTGAGGAAGCTAGAGGTGATGGAGATGTAGTGCCTGAGATAGGTGGTAGGATGCACACTGTGGGACAGATGGAGAAATGCAGACATCAGAGTAGATGCCAAAGCAGCTCCAACTGCAGAAACGGTCAAAGAGAGCAGATTACTGTAGTTCAGGAAATATGCAAAAAACAGAAGACAATCTGGTGAAGAAGATTTGGGACAGATAGAAAAAAGGCAAGAGGAACAGGGCACCCACCAAATAGGCGGATGCATTGTATGAGAGAAAACCTACAACAGTCAGACATGACTGTTGAAAAAGGTAGGACAGTAACACTGAATTGAGAGAAATTTTGACAACTGACGTGATACCTGGCTCCATTTAGCAAAATGGGAAAAGGGGAATGATGAAGAAGAAGATGATGATGATATTAATCCTTGGAGAAGTTAGAATGCTACTCAGTGCTAGGCTCACACTGGTCTGGAACACTGTCTCGGAGCAACATTATGTCTCTCTTCATAAAGATCAAAGAAGTACTTCTCAGTTCATTTACTCCCACGTGAAATATCACTGAGTCATACTGGAACTTGTGATTCAGTGGCCAGAGTGCATGAATGATCTGGTGGATTCTTGCACCTGACAGGCAGCTGACGGGTAACCCACTCCTTACTCAGCCTGGTAAGTGGAACATCAGTTGCCTCATAATGAAGTCTCCTATAGCCAAAATTTTGGGTTGTGTGGTGGTATGCCTGTACCTTTCCATCTTCATGGCATCTATTTATGACTTCTCACTCTTTTTACATAAACCACCTTATCATACCTGTCTTCCCTTCTCTCCAATTAATCTCACTTAACTTATTTTGTACTAGCTAAGCTATAGTAGTTTCCCTACATATCAGTTAAAACCCTGGACAATCTGCCCTCCTTCTTTGTTTGTTCCTTCTGCCTGGTATTTCCCAAGTATAGCTCTCCCTCCACTGGATATAAATGTCTTACACAATTTTGAATAGGCATTACCTTCAAATCACCTGAGTGCATACTTAGGTAACTTACCCATTTTAAAATCCATGGAATAACCATAGTTTTAATAATATTCACCCAACCTGTTTACTAGTTTTACCTTCCTGTCAAATTCTCTAACTTGTTTTTCATTGTTTTTACCAGCTTTGCACTATTTCGCCTTACTATTTTCTCATTTGTCCCATAATGCTTAATTGCTAAATATTTACCTTTTCTGTTTTGAACAGATGCAGTCGATTCTTTTCCCTGAACCTCCAAAAGGTGTATGATTCCCAGGAGTTGGATCAAAGATAGTTAAGGAACATTTTGATTTATTATTAAATGACATGAATGGTAACTTAATACTGGGTGGGGATTTTAACTGTATTTTAGATAAAAGAGACACACATACATTAAAAGAAACTAGGATATCTGCTCCAGCCAAGGTTATTAAAATTAGTAGAAAATTTAGGTCTTCAAGATGTAATGTCCTGTGCAGAGGTAAACTCTACTCTTTTTTACCCATGTTTTTACCCAATATTCTTATGCTTTTGGAACACAGACAAGGATAGATAAAGAGTATATATAACATTAATTTCAAATTTTGGTAAGGTATCGGTCATACCATACCCCTTAAGAGATTAGAATGTTATATGTTTTAATATTTAAATAAAAACCAGGACCTTTCCTTTATACACAAGAATTCCAGCATTCTTAACTGCTTGATCAGACTTTAAGGAGTGGTTAATTAATTCGATGAAATTTATTTTTATTTTATTTTATTTTACATTTGTTAACTGGGATGGTCTGACTGGATGAGGTCCATTTACAGTGAAGGCCCAGGGAGAAAAGCTCCACTTAATTAATACAACAGATAGTGATAATTATACATAATGTAAAAATCAAAGACATTGTTACTGAGCAGTATTTTGTGCTTAAGAGAACAGTACACACAGAAAGATCTTATCAACAATTTTTTTGACAGTGAACATTTAGTCATCAGATATCCAGGCAGAGATCACAACAACATTACCATATGTCAAGGGGTACTATTTCTTACTGCCATGTTTACTGAGGGCCTGATAATTGGAGATAAGAGAGAAAGACGGAGATAGCATTCATTAGTCTTATGTGACACATGGACATAGCCAGGAACTAATAAGATGAGCCTTAAGGGAGTGTTTGAATTGTTTGGTATTTGATGCAGAGATAGTATGTGGACTTATTTAATAATAATTCTGTAAATTACATTATTATATGGGATTATATAAAGATTTACCTCTTACAAAAATTTAAGACTTAGTATAAAAATTAAAGTTAAAAAATGGGATGAAAAAATGCAATGTTTACAAGACAAATTACATAATAAGAAACTAGAATTACAGAAAGGTGACAAAGACAGTCTTAAAAAATAGAGAGATGACCATTAAGCTTCAATCCATTTTAACACATAAAGCAGAACTTGCCTTTTTAAAGTTCAAACTATACTGATATGCCACAACTCCTAAACAGTAGCATAACTTAGTTAATAGATCAAAATTATATAACAAATCTAATCATATCAAGATTATAGCAAAACCTAATTCAATTAAAAAACTCATATATTGAAGAAATGTTGCAGATATATAATAATTATTATGAAAACTTGGATACTGAAGTGTTACAATTGAATACATGGATTTATATACAATTTCAGAAGAGGCAATCCAGCTGCCATATTTTATATTGACCAGTGAAATAGGGCTTGTCTCAGAGGTGTGCATTTGGCTGGTTTTGTCCTTTAACCAATGGCTTTCTCTCTTTGCATCTTTTCTAAGAATGTCCAGTACACTCTTCCAATACACTCTCTTCTTGGAAATCTGAGAATATTTACTTAATATTCTAGGATGAATTAACTATAGCTTTGCAAAATCGCTGTAAATGAAACTTTCTTAACAACCTTCCTGTCATATATAGAATATTACATGATTTATAGTGTAGTCTCTGACTATCTAATACACTACAGTATGACATGCCATACATATAACATATACCATACTTTATTGGACTGAAACAAATTACTCTGTTTGCAAGTCTGAATGTATGTAAGTTCAACACACATACCTGGGGATTCAATAAACTTCATATAGGCGTCACGTTTATGTGTTAGGTTGATGAGCAGCAGCACTAATCACGTATTCATGCTTATGCAAGCCCAAGTTCGTGGCCAGAAACAGTGTCACCTGCCAGGAAACTGTGCAGAACAGCATGATCACATGACCACAGAAAGAAGACGCATTCAGCCAAGGGTAAAAACAGTGCAATACTAGCAGTAATAACACAGTAAAGTGTACTCAGTACACTGTACCCAAAAATATATGTAAACAATTAAATAATGAGGAGGGTTAAAAAGGAAGGGCAAATACAAGAAAACGTACACTGGGCAGGGAAAGTGTGCTGATGAGAATGGGCACAGACTTGAATGATAGGAAAGAATAAAGAGGAAGAGGGCATGGTAAATATGTCAATGTCCCCAAAATAGGACATGTCAATGTCTGTACACTTCCAGAACAAGTCAGTAGCATATCATGAAGCACATATGTAGATAGCACAGTATGGACCACTGTTTACACCTCCTGTGCAAGTGTATTATGATATAAACACACATTATAGTATATATGTGGGGTCTATATTAGATAAACAAAAGTTTATCTTACCGAACGCTAACATGAGTGAAAATCCCAGAATCCGAAACCGAAATTGTGAGATCGCAGTACAGTTAAGATGGGAATATTTGCCCTTTCCTCACTGTAGTGCGATCTCGGAGTTGGAATATATATTTACTGGGGGGTGTGGGAGGCATAGCCCCCCACTATTGCAGTTTCGAGTTCCGGGATTTTCAATAATGTCAGCGTTCGGTAAGATAAACTTTCATTTATCTAATATAGACCCATATATGTGATGGTTATACAAGGTTACATGTCAGTAGAGGTGAATAGTTGTGATATAAGCATCCTTGAGATGCTCATTGGAGAGGACATTTATCATATTCTAAAGATCTGTAAAGTGACTTGATGAATATGACTGACATCACCATAACTCTCAGCCAATCAGGAACACATCACAACAGACTCCTGGACCTGGACAAATGCAGACGGAAACAGGCACAATCAAGGACACTTTTACAATATTATAGCCATTAATCTGTGGCATTGATGACATATGTGAGTGTAGCTTATTATTCATATTCTTCAGGAACAGACGTCTACAACTCTAATGATTGTTTGTATTCTATAAGTGGAATTCACCACCCCTTTTTCAAAAATTACTATTTTTTTGATGGTTTATGATGGACATTGTTAAAATTGGATTTAAAATTAGAGCCAATCATGGCCATTTGATAGGTTTATGTGACACATAAGCCACAATCACCACCTGCAAGAATCAAACCTATGCCATCAACGTTGTCACTGAGTTGTCTGTTCACTGCGTGCAGTACAGAAAGATGTATAACATAAGCATCAAGTAGAACAACTTGAAGGGAAGCCCACACTGTCAGACCCTAATGGGTATACATCCCAAAAAACAGTTCCATATGGCCTACCAGATGTGTGCGAGCTCACTGTGCCAGATGTGATACACTCAACTAAAGCATTCCTGGCTGACGTAGATGTCGGCCATACAGATCTCAACATATATAAACACCACACTATTATAAGTGGATTCTTTATACACAGCTGGATACTGCACACATCTGATACACGTAATACCAATCGATATTGTCTGAAGCATCAGCAATTTATGTGTGAATTAAGAAGTGATCCATTACAATGAATGGTACAGCAATATGTGAAAATGATGGCAATGCATCAACTATGCTCATGTAGACAGGAAGTACCCCAGTGCAAATTCACAAGTTTAACAATTTTCAATAGGTAAGTGAACAAACTTCACAGAGGTATAAAATAATGCTATGGCATATAATACCAACTGCCTCTGTTCATGGGGGACATGGGCGCCACCCCAGGAGTAAATTTACAATTACACATAAATTGATCTAGGTTACACTTAAAGATGGCCAGGGAAGGGCTTTGCTTTACATGAATGGGAAGCTTGTTCCAGAGAAGGGGTTCTCTCTGAGAGATGTATCGATCTCTCCAACATGATTTATTTATGTCTGAAGCTAGGTTAAGATCTTTGGAAAGAGAGACCCTTGTGCAATTTGTTTTATGAATGTGTAACATTTCCATCAGGGCTTGATCAGACACTGCCCTGTTGGCCAGATACAGAATGTCCCTTAGTAGTCTGTAGGAGAGAGAATATAATGATAGAGCTTTCAATCTTTCTGCATAGGGCTTGTTTTTATAACCTGTATCTTCCTGGTGAGAAAATTCTGGGCTTGCTCCAACTGTTACACATGTCTAGTGAGGCACATGCAAAAGGGTACGTTGTACTCAATTAATGGTGTGTTGAGTGCTGAGTACAATGAAATTATAATGTCTTTCAATCTGGATGTCATGTCCTTACTTATGAATTGTGCCACATAGAAGGACAATCTCACCACTGTGGACACAGGGTGATTGAAGTTCAGATTACTATCAACCAGAGTAACCACATCACGTACCACTCGGTCTGCTCTTAGGGGGTGCTGTCCATATTGTAATTAGGTGGGGTATTTTCTTTACAAAATGAAATAATTATGATTTGTTTCATTTATTTTCTCTCCATGGCTCTGGTAACAATCATTTGTGTGTGCTAATCCTTTCTGGAGTATATCAGTATTGTATGTGGATTCCATGATTGACCCCAATTTGCAGTCAGACACAGATTTGGTTAGGCAAAGGCTGTCTACATTTGCATTTACTGGTATGAAATAAATACTGAATAAGAAAGGGCCTAATACAGAAACCTGTGGTACACCCCTAGTGACTGGCCTCTTAATAGAGGTGAAAGCACTCACTTTGACAGTAGGTGTCCTATTGGTGATCTGTTTGGCTACCAATCTGGTGGCATAGGGTTTATTGCCCAGTTTATGCCCAGAGTTTGTCTATATTACTTGACTGGGGAATTGTGTTGAATGCCTTGCTCAGGTCAAGTTAGGCAGGATGCACAGTCTTTCCTTCATCCATGGCCTTGGTGACCTTCTCAAAGAAGTCAAACAGATTTAACAGACATGATATACACTTAATGAATCCAAGCTGATTTGGTTTCAGAGTTGTAAGATTAATTATGTCATTGTTGATAAGGTCCACCTATTGCCTAACCTTCTCTGTGGCACAATGCTTAAGGGCAGTGAGCTCCTGGGCAGAGCACAAGTAAGCCAGGGTTCAAATCCAGATTTTTTTTTTTTTTTTACAAATGGTATTAGGAGGACATTAGCTAAGTAAATGTGATCAGGAATGCAAATGTGACTATCAATATCTACAGTAAAGTATGTGTCTTCCCCAAATTGTATCACTAGTGTCTACCTTGATGCAATTATCCAACTAGTAATGGTTTTGCAGGCCTCACTGCAAATAACACGTTAATTTTGTGCACAGCTTTCTAGAACTAATGAAAGGTATTAAATCTTTTGAAATGATTATTATGACTCAGCAGATATGCTAACTATTTGTGTAGGGCCAGATATCCTGTAAAGTATGTGCAGTATGCTTCTTCACGTTATGGACAGTTTCCACATCACATTAGATGAACATTTCATTCATCATCACCTGGACATGACACAAAGGGAATCCTACAGCAGATTTTTTAAACCTTGTACTCTACAGGAACATTGATAACCATTGAATCAAGGTAATATGTTGGTATTATCCATCAGTAGAGTCATGTCAGAATGCAGAAACCATGAGATGACCTGTACATCCTTAAGCCTAATAGATACACACCCATAAAGAGGAGTGGGATTGAAGGGGTGCATACAAGGAGAGATGGACATACACATAATAATGTTTGGTGGAATGTAACATTCATGGACATGTTTTGGTCTAGTCTAATTATTAAGCTGTCATGCTCTGCAGCCTGAAGGGACTGACCTAGGGGATTAAATAAGGGGTAGCAGATGGTCAACAGGCTTATGACCTGTGTTAAATAACCTCACATAATATTCTGTTCCACAGTTATACCTGTGTTATGGTAGGGTTTTAGATGATTGTCAGTAAACTACTGTGTCCATCACTGATATGCAACTGCATTTTTTTACATAATAAGTATTGTCATGATAAACCAGTTACCCACATAATACTACCTACAAAAGTGTATCTGTGCTCAGTCAGCCTGCTATACATAGCTATTGGTATGTATTATTACTTTATAATCACAGTTTTGGGGAAAATTACAATGGAACACCCTAACTAAAAAGTGGATTTAGCTGGATTAGAACCCTGACTTACCTGTGTTTTGAAGTGCACTCATTGTACTAAACCTGGTGCTACAGGGAAAGCTAGGCTGCTGGTGTATTTTACACACTCAGTACTGTCCAGAGTACTGATAGCCGCATCTTGCTGCAGAACCTGTTTCCAAAAAGAAAGGCAAAACAATTTAAATTTTTCAATTTTTCCTTCAATAGTGATCAGTGTCTGTGCACAGGTAGGCAATGTGTAAACGTAAATGACAATAGTGAATATATATCACTTATGTGCAAAGTCATTATGACCCTTCCTCAGTAAAAATAACTACTGAGGGACTGCAACGCTACTTTGCTTACGTTATTTCATTTTTAGTTCAATATACTTACACCTTGTGCCACAGAGACAGTCAGGAAACAGGTGGAATTTCTGCAGTAATTACCATCTGTGTTGCTGACTACTGGACAATGCTGCTAAGTGTGTTTGTGTCCTGAAGAGGACTGACATTACATTTTCAGTTTAAAGCAGATGACCATATTTGCAGTATGCCACATGCTATGCACATGGAAAAATAAAAATAAAAATAAAAAAGGATAAAAGCAAAGCTTAAACAATTACACAGCTCTGGATTTGAACTATCAGAGTTATGCATTTACACAACACAGCAGAAGTGTGTTATCCCTCTTTGCCACAGATACAGATTTGCAATTGCAAAAAAATAATGTGTGTACAACCAATTAACATTGCATACCCAGTAAAACCAGTTCATTCAATTGGACATTCTCAGTTGAGTGTAAATGTGCACATGACATATGTAGTGGAATGAATGACCACCTATTATTTATGAATATGATTGCAAATCTAAAGATCTGACTTCTCTTTATATTCTGAAAATCATTCCATTATCTTTGCTTCACTATTACACATGCAATCTCTGTGCATATTCTCTCAAATTTCTTTCAAGGTATTTTACAAATGTATGACAGTCAACAACAGTTTTCTGCAAAGGCAGGAAACCGTGCTTTTGTGCCAATGAATTATACACATGGAGTGTTTGGTTTTGTTTAATAGCTCACCGCAATCAGTTCCATTCTTTGTAACAGTATCCTCACTGGCACACCCACTACAGTGAAGGGTGTCTATGCTTTACAGAGTTTTGTTTCAAAGTAATCATTCACAGTTGTAAGCCATTAGCACCTACCAGTGATGTAGAGACTGCATTATGTTTACATCAGATACACAAAGTCAAAAGTTTGGTATCAGCAATTCTAAGGAATTCACACCTCATTTGCATCTTCAGAGGGCTCAGAGATCTGAATCTACACTGAAAGGTAACAGTGTAGCTAGGGAACTTGACAGGGAGAATGTTTTCAATCATGCTTTTTGCTTCACTTGTGGGAGTGTTGGGATAAGTACACTTTTTGGAATGCTTTTTCTGTAGTGGATATTTCAGTTATATGGGCCAGTTTATTTGGTAAACTGCATAACTATATACAGATGTAATTCATGTCAGATATTAATGGTGTGGCTGGACAACTTACACACATTCTACTTAACTATATTTATAAGTACCAGTTAGGCAGGTATCTGGCATTCATTCATGTTTTTGCACATTTATGTTTCTATTACAGTTTCAGCACTTACCTTGATAGTTTTGCAGTAGCAACTGCTGTCATTCATGGCTGACTCTGTCTGATGCTAGCAGTACATAGCCATTACATGGAGAAGTAAAGGTTGTGAGCCTTGCCTGGCATCAATTTTACTGTATGTATGTGCATAGGATGAAAGGTGTACCCCTTAGGTGGTCAGCATGTGCACTATCCATTTCCTTTTGGCCAGAGCAAGAGCATATTGTGCATGCCTGTGTTTGACTACACACACACACACACACACACACACACACACACACACACACACACAGCAGCTGGGGGTTCCCACTTGATCCTAGCCCTTGGTGTTCTTGCTGCAGCTATTGTTGAAGGATGATATTGTATAGGATAGAACAGACTGTGATAATTTCAGCACAAGTACTGAGATCATACTGCAGAACCCCCCTCCCCCAGATGTATCAAGGCTCCAAAAACCGTGACTTCAACAGCTCAAACAAATTCTCTATGGCATTTCTTCTTTGAACACATGCCTCTTGATAGCATTCCCTCAGTGGGTGTATGTGCATTTCTGATTGGTGTCATCAGCCATGGTTTAAGTCCTTACCCTGCATCCCCCAGTAAATGGCCTTGTGGAACATCATTCCTTGAAAACCTCTGGTAGAGTCATGAAGTGTGCCAGATATGGGAGTTATGGTAGCTGCCAAGGTTGCCAGCACATACATTAAGGATGATTCTCCTGGCATTAGACATTTTATAAATAAATATAATTAATCTACACTTTACTCTGAAACAGAATATCTGGGATAATCAGTTACTGATAGTAATATCTAGCACACTATATTTAGTTGTTTCATTCTGTTAACTCATTTATAATCTAAGTGTCATCAAATACATCCTGAGCATTTTATCAAGAATAAAGTTATGATCTCACATTTTAAGTACATCCTCATTCTATCTTAGTAGCATTTATTTTTGTAATATCACAGAATATCAGCTATAGAACTGTTGCTGAAAGTATTATTTATCTAGCTTTTATATGATGCCAGTCATTATTTGTGTCAATTTGTGAAAAGAAATTAGGTTAATACTATATCTGATTTCTATGTAGTTGTACCCTACATTTATTAAGAATTAATGAGAATTCAAAAACATACTGTTACAAGTAATATGGGATTGCAATATAAATGTGGAGAATACAATGGCTAATGCAAGTGTATTGTTCAAGAGCTTGATGTGATCAGATAAATGTGTTTGTTGTATATATGTATTCCATTTTATTGTACCCACTTGCTTAAATGAGTCTGCAGTAGGTGAATATAAATTTCATTCCATCTGATACTGTCATGGGCCTTTAGGCAGCAAGCAGAACATATTCTGCTTCACTCTGCAGTTCCCCAAACACATGTGCACATGATTTTCTAGTTCTTATCATTGACAAATTCACATTTATGTATCTGTAAAGCATACAGACTTTTTCAATGATACAATGTTTAACTTCAAATATAAACACTTAGTTTTATAGCTTTTGTCTTTCCATGTTTAGCAATGCCTCCTTTCTGACAGCAAGTTAAAGACTAAAAGATGTTGTTCTGCTGAATACAAATATTTTTACCTAAGTGTCATATATTTTTGTGATGTTTTTCTCCAACAGAATATTTGTATTTCAATCTCTGGGAACTTTTAGTGTGATGTATGCAGTTTTTGCTAGCTAGTATTTTTTTAAACTGAAAGTAATGTTAGCTTTATTGACCTGTTATTCTTCAAACCTTGAATTCTGTTGACTTTTAGTCAATAGAATTTACTTTTCTGGTGATTTTGTATAAATATATCTATTTTCCATGCATGAAAAGCTGACAATGTATTTTTCTGGAGGCGACAGCTCCTAACCATAGTATAAATCAGCCTTTTGAGATAAATTAAGCTACATCAATTAAATGTGCATTTATAATGGTAGATGTGCTTTTCCCCCTCAATTAAATGTACATTTATATTGGTAGATCTGCTTTTGATGGAGATAGGAAATATTGTGCAAGCTTTAGAAATGTATAATTTATCTCAAATGAGGCCCTATTATCCTCACAATGAAGCATGCATTTTATTGCAAATTGTATTTCTTTATTAATTCTTGACGTGCAGCTACACCACAGTGAAATTATGTCTCAATGTTTTCCCACATCTACTCAGGTGAGATTTATTAGCTGGTATCCCATTCTTTTGACATTCCAATACTATGGCAATATGGATATATTTGAGATACCATAAGTAAAAAAATAACTTCTGAACAAGTGAACTGCTTGATGAATGTCATTTTGCTAGCAGAAATTAAAGATCATGTAAAAACTTAAAAACAAGCACCTGGACATGACAGTGTACTTTCAGATATATAAAAACTTCTGCCAAATGACATTTTTTATTAAAATAATATTCATTTATGTACAAAGAGGAATAGAATTCCTCCCTCTTGGGATTGTTTCTTTGTATCTCTGATTCTCAAACATAGAAAGGAGCCAGAACAGCATTCTTCATACAGACCTATTTCACTTTTGAACACTGATTATAAAAGACTCATGTCAATAATTTCAGAAAGATTAAAAGAAGTAGTTGACTATATAATACATAAAGATAAACAGGTTTTGAAAAAACAGGAAAAATGAAGACAAAGTTAAAATAATTATTTCAATTATATTATATGTCTTGATCTTGAAAAAGCATTTCAAACTGTTAAACATTTTATATAAATATTTAAGAGTTTATAGATTTCCATAAAATTTCATTGTACTTCTGGAAAACATATATAAAAATTCTAAGGCTTGTATTAAAAGTGGTTCCTTTTTCATCACTATATTTAAAATGTATGTTCGTAAGCAGGTTTGCCTTTCTTCTCATTTGATTTTTGCCTTATCCATTGAGGTCTTTGAAGTTTTCATTAGAAATAACATTAAAGTTGAGGGTATTAAGCTTAATGAAAAATCTCATTACAAGCTCCAACTTTTTGCTGATGATACCCTATTAAGTATTAAAGATAGAAATATAACATTCAATAGTTCCATCATTCTATTAGAAAGGGTCTCAAAAATTAAATTTAATAAATATAAAATATAATTGTTATATATAAATCAAATATTGGATATAGATGTAATTAAAGTGCTCACTTTTGGTTCAGTTAAAACTAATATAAAATATTTAGGAATTCAGATCTTGGATAATCTTGTGTATATTGAAGAAGAAAATTATAATAAAGTGTTAGAAAAAATGATTTCCTTTGTTAATAAATAGAATACCTTATATATTTTTTTGAAGAGACATTGCTGCTTATAACAATATTATTGCCAAACATTTTATATGTAATACAGTTAACAGCTATTATACCCTCGAAAGAACTTCATTTGCAAATCATATCAGTCCGTAGAATAGAGCTGGCACTGGATTTCCAAACAGAGGAAATTATGCCCTAGGTTTTGTATTCAAAAGTATTTTATATTGAATATATGAATCTTATGATGCACAACTGAAGTTAGTGCACATACATTTTTGTGATGATTCAAATATTAAACCACTTCCCCAGCATTTAGATATTACAAATAATAAAGATGTCATAGGTAATCAAAAAAAAAATGTTAAAGGGCATATAAACTTATAAACCAAATCTAACTACACACATTTACTATTAAAGCATTTTTAAAATTGCATGTGTACAATTCCTACTGCTAAAAATGTCTCTTCTCTTTATTTCCAATAGTAAATTCAGTTGCTGTTTTTGAGAATAATGTTCTTAATAAGATGTTAAGCTAAAAATTTTGTAATGTTATATATTGGCCAGATTGTTTGGATAGAGTAAATGCATTATCTACTAATGAGATTATACTTAAATTTGAGTTCGAATTGGAAAATTGGTCACTACCTTTTACTATAAGAAAATCATTGAAGAAAAGAAGAGGTTGATGACACAAAATGAGAAAGATTTTTTCCAGAATACTTGAACATTTTTCTTGAATTAAAAAAGCTAATGGGGTTATGAAGCTATCTACTTCAAAGTTGTACAAATTAATGTTTAGAACTAGACATCTCATTTTCTAACAAATATTGCAATTTTACTTATCTTAAAAGCCTGAATTATATTAATAATAGCAAGGACTTAATTTTAAAGTCTGTTAGCGTAATATATTCTTGTACATTTTGGAAAGTGTTGTACTTAGAATTTTTTACATGGCATTTTTATTACTCCTCAGAGAATTTCTAAAATGTTCACAACTACTGGAAATTCCTGCTGGAGGTGTAAGAAAGCAATTAAGGCTTATTTGTATCATATTTGTAAAGTGTGAAAAATGAGCAAATTTTAGGATGATTTTTCTCCCTTTCTAAATTATTTGTGGTCTGTTAGGTGTATAATATCTAATACTTTAACATTAACAAATGATCTTATACCTAATTGTATAAATTACTCACAATACCTTTTGTTATGGACTTAAATAGCAATGGCAAGTTAATTATTTCAAATTAAAAAAGTGAAACACTGACAAATTTCCGTGAGTTTTGTAAAGTAATCTGTATTGTATGCCAAAAATAAATGAAGGTCATTATTTTATGATCTAATGGTAAAAATAATAATTTGAGATTCTTGATTGTTAAAGTTGCTTTTACATAAATATATTTAAGGAATTGTCAGGAATATGGATTTATATGTGTACTTTAAGGTGTGATTTAAATATTTAAACAAATGTGTAAATATTGTATATAATAATTGTTCATTTCTTATCTTAATATAAATAGGTTCATAGGTTAATAGATAAGTACTAGGTTACCTACCCATGAGAGCAATTTTAAACCCAACCAGTTTCCCTTTTTGTGCTTTAATTAATCTGTCCAATTTGGTCAGAGATTGGACTTATCCATCCCATGGTTGATAGTTATATATGACCCCCAATCAGAATAACTGGGATCATACCACAGATAATTTGAGGGGACTCATGCATGGTATAAAGCATTTATGAGCTCAGTCTGTCCATTAGTAGTACAGGGGGAAGTCCTGGGATAAATCTTCTGTTTCCCATCCATAGATCCAAGTTGAATATGGACAGGGATGACCTTTGTTTTATGTAGATGGGGAGTATGTTCCAGAGTAGTGGTATACTCTGTAATTTATAACTGTCCCTCTAAATCATTCTGTTGATATTGCAAAAGAGGTTGAAATGCCTAGACCAAGTATTTCTGATGCCATTTGACTTGCTGATGTGCAGATATCCACCAGTATTAAGTCAGAGAATGCCTTGTGTGCCAAAATCAGCTCACCCCTTAGCAGTATATAGAATATTGAGTATAGTGAAAGAGCTTTAAGTCATTCTATATAGGACATGCTGATTAGGCCTTATTTCCTTTTAGTAAGATATCTCTGTGGGTATTCCAGTTGTTGCATGTGTCTGGACCAATACATGTCAAATGGGGCATTATATTCAATGACTGGCCTAATAAGAGCTAAGTAAAAAGTGATAATGTCATCCATAGATCTAGATGTTTATAAGCTGTGCAATATACAAGAACTTGTTTACAACAATGGACAGATGTTGGTCAAAAGTTAGGTAACTATCCAATTAAGTTCCTAAATCCTAAATAACTGGGTCAGCTCTTAGGAGCATATTGTTAATTTGTTAGTTCCCTGGAATATACGACTTCCCAAAGAATATAATAATGCATTTTTGATATTTAGTCTAGGTCCATGTTTTTGGCACCAGTTATTTATTTAGGAAAAGCCTTCCTGTAGGATGGCTAAGTCATTTGGAGATTCAGTGACCACTCCTAGTTTGTAATCATCTGCAAACATATTCAGCCAGAGCTCTCTGGTATTGGCTTTTACTTTAGAAAAGTAGATACCTTACAGGTGAGGTTTCAGCACAGAACCCTGGGTGACTCCACTGGTGACTGGTCTCTTTGTGAAGGTAACTTTCTCTATTTTGATTTCCCGCATCTTATGAGCCAGTTGACAACCCAGTGGCTGATATAGATTTTATTCCCAGTTCATTTAACTTTTTTCTATGCCCGAGTGAAAAATTGTTTCAACATCTTTGGCCGGTCAAGGTATGCAGTATGTAATGTTTTGCCTTCTTCCATTGTTCTGCTGACCTTTTCAAAAAATCCAACAGGTTCACTAAGCATGACCCACCCTTGACAAATTCAAACTGAGATAGATCTAGTATTCAGAGGTTCCCTGTGTCCTGATTGATTAGTTATGTGAATGTCTTTTCCTGGCTTTGCATATGAAGCTGATCAGACTTATGGGTTTGCAATTGCTCAGGTTGGTTAAAGGTCCTCCCTTATGCAGGGGATTGTTACTTGGTACAAAACCTGTATGGCAGCTGAGCTTGAACAGTGTTGTTAGAGGTGTGAGCAAGTCATACTCCATGCTATTTAAATGCATCCAGGAATATTATCAAGACCCATCAGTGCAGTATTTTTAGCTTTTGATAGCACTTTCAGGACATGGACTTACAAAGAAATTCTGGAAGACAAAATAAAGTCAATCTCATAGCAGAGTGCCTACAAAGTCAAAAAAATAAGGTAATATTCTTCCTTCTGCAGTATACACTTGAACAACTGCAATAACTTCAGTGTCCTAATACAAAACAGGGAAAGACACTTACCTTGTACATTGACTTAGAAAGGGTAATGCAAACATATTCTAAATGGTGAAAACAAGGAACTGCAGTACCTGTAAGTCATTGAAAGAGGTTTAAATAAAGTTTAATACATTTTGATATAATTTGCAGTTAGGATGTTAGGTAATATATATATATTTTCTTTAGAATAAAGGACAATTATTGCAGAAAATCAAGAGAAGACTTTAACATAAAAAAATGAGTGCAAGAACCCCATAATATAATAATATCCAAAAATATGACATCCAAAAATAGAATGAAAAGCATTTGGAAAATTATAACAAATTAATATATTAAGGGTAATGTCTTTAAAAAAATAATGGAATAGTGTCAGGAAAAATATTTTAAATATTTAAAATAAAATAAGGGAGATATAATATTTTTGCAAGAAACACATGATCAAAAAAAGATATGCAATTTAAAAACAAAAGTGAATATGAGGACATAGCATCAACTTATTTTGAAAAGCAAAGGAAAGAAAATAGCTTTGCAATTTTATTGTGAGAACATCTACAATGCCAAAGATTATAAATAAAACATAAATAAAAAAGTAAAATAAGTGGTAACATATGAATGTTTTCAATAATTAATACTGAGCTCCATAAACTTTTTATACTTTAGGAAATTTCTCTTGGCTACTAGGTATTAGAGCAAAAGTAATAAAAGAACAACTTTTAGTGAGTAATATGAGAGGTAGTTTGATAATATCAGGATACTTTAACTGTATGAATGATTCTATTAGTGCAAAAACAAAACTTAAAATTTCAGCATCAGTGAAAGTATTAAAATATGGATAGACAACATGTATGAAAGATGCTGTACAATATAAAGGAAATAACTCATTGAACTTCATACATTATTCTTATATGTTTAGAACTCAATTTCAGATAGAGTTTATATTTATTCATACTTGAAAAAAACAAAATTAAGGAAGTAAATATAATTCCTTGTCAGGTATCCAATCATAATGTGATATTTATAAATGTAATAACAGGGGAAAGAAAATTCTCTAGATTTTTTATAATCCCAGTGTATATGACCAAATTGGAGGACTACAGAAAAAGTCTTTCCAAAGAAACTGCCATATAATAATAAAAATAATAGACAAGTCAGTAATATTTTACAAGGGATTGTTTAAAAATATATCTACAAGTGAGAAAATTAAAACCTGATGTTAGAAAAAAATGAAGCAGTAGGGCTTTGCCTAAACAGAACTACAAAAGAACTTCAAAAAGCCAAGTTGAAATTCATAAAAAGTAAAATAAAAATAATATGATTAAATCCACACCAGAGAATAACCACCCAAAACAGATGACCGAGCATGAAGTCTTCTTTAAAAAAAAACTTTAATTGGCCAAAACAATAAAACAGGTTAAGCACTTTCATTCCAAATAATTTCACAGGAACTTCATCAGAACAAATGAACAAATTAATTAAGCTTGTTAAATACCTTACTCATTCAAGCACATCACCAATACATCCCAATTTAACTGTCAATATTTTAAAAACGTTTACTGCACATATGTAAAATTAAAAATTACAAAATGGAATGAATACCTGAAGAAGGACATGAAATAAATATAAATAAAATAATTAAAAATAGTGGTGCTGAGAAAATGATTAAAGTTAGAAACTTTTTAACTTTAAGATAGAATTATTAGAATAACTATCACTGAGTCCTGGGAATGCTATAGCATTTAAATGGGGTTGCCATTGTAATTCACATTTATTTAAGTAATCACTAACAACAACCCCCTTGTATCCCATTTACCTTGATCTATCACCCTAAAATCAAAACTTTGTAACTCAGTATCCTTAATATGCCTGAACAAGGCATTTGTAGAGTTCCTTTTATAATGTAACTTCCTCAAGATTTTACTTACATGGGATGCCTGGCAGGCCCTACAGTTAGTTAAATACACAACATTAGTAGAGTTGCAACTGAAATGTCGTCTAATTTTATAAGTTTGTCTCCTAATTCTAAATCCATTACACTTTGCCACAAAGGGACACTGGGGGCAACAACCACACTTGAACATCCCAACATTATGTGATGTATTAAACCTTCTAAAATCAGTGTTCTCCAAGTAGTCTTTAAATGCTTTCCCTTTTTTATACATAATGTATGGTGGGCACTTAAATAAATGTGAATTACAATGGCAACTCCATTTAAATGCTATGGTATTCCCAGGACTGAATGATAATTGTTCGATTAATTCTGTCTTAAAGTTAAGAAGCTTGGAATTTTAATCCAACATAACTGCATGTTTTGCAAACAAGAGCACATTGTGTTATACTCTTAAGTAAAAACATATTATATATTGCTACTTGGATGAAAATACATACAATTATAAATGTTCACAAGCTTTATAGCAATTGTGTGCACATATTTTAATATATTTAATAAAACTGCTAATATATTTAATAAAAAAACTTTAAAATTAAGTAGTTAGCAATGATATTATATTACTGACTAATTAAAGTAGCGTACATCTCCACCATTATGGACATATATACATGAGTAAACTGCAATGTAAGACATACTTTTAATGAATAGACTGACACAAAATGCTTAAGCAAACACATAATACTAAAAAAAAATCATTATTCAAAAACGTTTTTATCTATTTGTATTTGTAAACCAGGAAAGTCTAATTCTGCATGCAGACCTCTTTCAGTGGAAGTCTGGGGAGAAAAGCTTCAAAAACAAACAATGAAGATTAAAACATACAAAGAAGATTAAGTTATACAAAATGTTCAAAGTAAACATGGTGTATGTTACACAAAGTAAATATACATGGTGTGAAAGAAGGGCATGATGTGGAAGACATACTATATGATGGGACAATTATACAATTTAAAGATAGGAGCATGTTTGACAAACTTGTATTGGTTATTATCATAATTGCATTTACAGCACACATATTTAAATACCTTCCATGATATGTATGTGATTTACAAAAATCAGCATCTTAAAGTGATACTTATAGTGTATAGTGATACAAACAGCATCTAGTCAGATACAGCAGATGAGAGTTTTGAGTGGCTGAGGTTGGAAAATAAAAAAGAGGGTATTGGGAAATTTGGGTGAGCAAGAGATGAGAATGATGACTGGATATTTGAAAAGAGATGAGGAGTGCAGGCAGAGTACAGAGATGATGTACATTAGTGAGAGAGAAAGTAAGTGGGTATCAGTGATAAAAGGAGAAGAGAGTGATGAACATTAAAGCGAGAGAGAAAGTGAGTGGGAATAAGTTGTACAAGAGAAGAGAGCTGATGAGGATTAATGATAGCAGATGAAGGTATGTGTAGGGTAATTATGGAGGATTAGTACATGGGCATTGCCAGAATCTGAGCAGATGAGATTTTAGATGATGTTTAAAGGGTTTATAGTGTCATTCCAGTTTTAGAGTGTGGGGAATGGGATTCCAAGTTTTGAAGGTGCAGTTTGAAAATGTCTCCAGCTTCATGTCTGGATTTTGTAACAAGGAGGAGCAGCTTATCAGCAGACTGTAGGGAGCTATTGGATTTTCAATGTCAGATACGGGTAGAGAGAGATGGGCAATTGTAAGGCTTATAGATGAGATTATGACTATTAGCTGGAAGTAAATCAGAAAGTGGGGTAATTGAAGCCAATTCTGTTCTTTTAGTGCTAGGCAGTGGTTGCAATCTGTGTATGGTTAACTGCAAACCTTGCTACTTTGTGATAATATTGGATGAGGTATAAATTATTGAAAATTAGGGCAGTGTGGAGGAGTATTGGTAGATGAAGTGTGGATGCTAGGTGTTTTCTGGTTTGGTCAGTGAGGAAACATTTAACTCTGAATAGGAAGCCCAGTTTTTGATTGGTTTTCTTAACTATAATTTTAGGCTATCATTAATGTAGATGCCAAGCAGTTTGGTATGAATGACAATTTAAATTTTGTTATTGTCTGAGGAGGTGATATCAAAGGAGATTTTTTTTGTGCTGAAAGGTGTTTTGGGGTAAATAAGATAAGTTTACTTTTTTTGCGAGTTGAGAGAAAGTTGGGATTCTGTTAGCCAGGCTTCAATGGAGGAGAATGACTCTTGAGTGAGTTTCTGAAAGCTGGTAACATTTGGGCATTACATAAAAGGGTAGAGTCATCTACATACAGGACTTTTTTCGCTGATATCTAGACCTGTGACAGATTATTAATAAAGATGTTGAAAAGTATGGCCTTGGTGATAGAATCTTGGGAAACCCCAGTAGAGACTAGGAGAAAAGGAATTTGTGCCATTTTACAGCTTGGAATCTGTTCGCAAGATAACTGTAGAACCAGATGATAGAGGATTCAGCAAGACCAAGTTTTGAGAGTCTGTGAAGAAAGATGGGATAGGAGACGTATTACAAACTTTTGAAAGATTGAGAAAGTGTGCGGATACTAGCTTGTCTTCTTTTATTTGGGTATTACCAGAGTAAGTGAAGTGAAAGAATGCAGTTGTACTGTGATAAACCAAAAGATTATAAAGAACAATTACAAAGAACTAGATTGATTAAACTTGATTTAAAATAAAATAGAGAAGAAGGAAAGAATGAAGCAAAGAGAGCCAGAGTCAAGTAAAAAATAAGGATATTTATTTATGTATTTATTTATTTATTTACATTTGTTTACCGGAAAAGTCCGACTAGACACAAGTCTTTTTTCTGTGGAGGTCCGGGGAGAAAAGCTCCACAGAAAGTTACATATAGATAACATGGTATACAGCCTAGACAGTATCATTTTACAGTGATAAAAGCTGTTAGCATGACAAATACAATGGACGATTTGTTAAAGTTTAAGTATATGCATATACAGAACAGAATACAAGAATACAAGGTAAAAGAACGCCTAGAAAACACTTTATCTGACACTAGAGTTATGATCAAAGAAGAAATGAAAAATTTGTTGATATGTGCTAAATTTAAAAGTATCATTGATACTAAGAACATTATAGGTAGTTTGAAGGTTATAATCAGATGTCACAAATTTACCTGTGCAGGATTCATAACACTTTCTAAAAACCACCATCATTAATCACATAACTAAGAGTATTCAGCAAATAAAGATAAAAATTCATCAAGTCTAGGTGTCATTTAAAACACACTGCAATAAGGTGGGATGCAAAAAGACCAGTAATAAATATTATACTTAAAACAGTTTTTTTTTTTTTATTTCAGAAGACTCTTTCAGTTGAGGTTTTGATTTTAAGACATGGCTATAAGAATGGTCCATGCTAGTATGATGCCAGCTTTAATTTATTATTGTGAAAGGAATAACATGATATGGCAT
Organism: Protopterus annectens; assembly: GCF_019279795.1. Classification (NCBI taxonomy): domain Eukaryota; kingdom Metazoa; phylum Chordata; order Ceratodontiformes; family Protopteridae; genus Protopterus; species Protopterus annectens. The sequence goes on from NC_056736.1 coordinate 619,033,758, forward strand.
TTATGTTAAGCTCATTTGCCATTCAGTTTCATAGGTGTCATCTTTTTTCAGTTATTATTAGCAACTTGTTGTTTGAGACTCAAGTCAGACCAGTCCATGGTTTCTGTAGATGTTAGTATATTGTTTTGATTAAAGGAAGCAGCCTCTTCCAGAGAGTTAAAGCTTTTAAGGCCATCTTTTAGGAAAATGCTCAATGTGACACGGCAATGAAGGAAATGAAGTTTGAAACTGTTTTTCTATAGTTCCTTTATGAGCGGGAGAAAAAGATTCATTGTTTTCATAACTTTGGTGGAGTAGTCATTGTCAAATCTAATTATATTATTTCCTATTCTAAAAACAAAATAAAATTCTTTTTATTAAAGGAAAGTCATGACTATTAAATCTGGCGGACTTTTTTGAGAGGGTCACCAAAGCATTAGATGAAGGTAAGACTATAAACAGCTTACCTTGATCTGGCCTAGACTTTTGATACAATACTCCACTCAGGCATTATAGACAATCTCACTAATTTAGGTATAAACCATTTTATCACCCACTGGATAGCCAGCTGTCTCACTGATAGGACCTAGGACATCAAAATAGGTGAGGCCACCTCCTCCAAGAGGCCAGTCACTAGTAGAGTCCCTCAGGGCTTGGTACTAGGCTAGCTCCTTTTTGGTATTTATTTCTCTGAAATGGAAGCAAATGCTTTCCTTCATGATCATCTAATAATGCTTCATTTTGTGTTATGTTGCTATTTTCTTGCTTTACCATGTCCTTGGGAATATCTGTTTGTTATTGTCTTCCTTGATGGAGTCTATCTTGTAGTGTAAGCTGTCCACTTTTATGGAGGTTCCTTGGATATTTAACACAAGAGCTTGAAGTTCTTTCTTCAGATTGTTTTAATGAAATGAGGACTCATTTTGCTCATATAAGCAATGATAAGAAAGTTGTAGAACAGTTCAGTAAGGATCCCACATTGTGGAAACCTTTATCTTGAAGAGATTCTATTCCAGATGGAAGCATTCAATATCTTTTGGAGTAGAAAATTATTGCCCAGTAATGACTGAGCTGGAGAACTCCCTTCTATAGCAGCTAACTGTCAACTACCCTGGCTGAGAATCATGAGCTCTACTTTAGCAAATCAAGGTTCACAAGACTAGAAGTAGGGCCTCAGGGCAGGCCAGTAGTCAAGCATTCTCTTTTTGACTCTTGCCAAGCTTAGCCATTAAGTGGGGGTATATCTGAAATTTTTGAGGAGTTCAGTATCTAAAAACAGTGCAAACTTTTTCAGTTTCTGGTAGTATTGGGCAATGCTAGAGAAGTGACAGTAAATTTTAGATACTAACCCCCCACAGGCAGACCATTGCCTTTCAACACACGTAGAATACACACATTGGCAATTTGACACAGGTTGTCCACATTAAAAATATATGGGTTGGGTTCTTTTAGCCTGTAAAACACAGACTGGATTCAGCATTATCCAGTAAGCTACCATGTTGCAACAAACTGGAATATTACAATTGTTCAGTTTCAGTGCTACAAATAAAATGCCTTGGCTGGTTCTACTAACTCAAAGAGGCATTGCTAGTTATCCAGCTGTATTCTAAGCAATACCCTGGCCCAAAGAAACAAGCAAAGCAGCAAGTAATTTACTGCCCCAGATATCTGTGCTCTTATATAGGTGCAGGCAGCTCAGCAAACTGACACACATTGTTGCTGCATCTATTTGATATTTTAGCCCCATTACATCCCTAGCTATACAAGCAGCCTTAGTTGGTCCACAAGTGATGTGTGGACCACCTCTGGCTCTACAGTATATCTTCAAGAATTTCAAGAGTGATTCCCAGGAGTAAATGAGAAGTTGTGATCTGCAAGTAACCCATTAAAGGCTCAGTTTTAGTATTTTCAAGTTGGTTTGCTGTGTGGAAAACATTTTCATCACCATTCTTGGAGTCACAGGCAAGTTTCCATTTGTCAGTGGAGATCATTCTGTCCTTCATGTCCAGCATCACTACTGGTAGCACACACTTTGCAGAAGGCATATCCTGGACTATATTTGCTTTCCATCATTACTTATGGTATCATAAGAATTCTCTTTGATAGCACATAGTCGTGTTACTCATCATTGTAGTTATATTTTAGATGTCAGTTCCTCAATAAAAGCAAATGCTCCAGTAAAAGGTGGACAACCTGGCTGAGCTTACAAAACCCCCTCAGGCTGTTAGTGTAGAAAGGCCTCTCAGGCTGTTAGTGTAGAAAGGCCCCTCAGGCAGTTAGCGTAGAAAGGCCTCTCAGGCTGTTAGCGTAGAAAGGCCTCTCAAGCTGTTAGTGTAGAAAGGCCCCTCAGGCTGTTCATAGGTTCATAGGTAGGTACTAGGCTATCGGCCCTAGGGCCCATACAAGCCTAGCCAAAAAAATGTACCCTAGCTTTCGCCACCCAAGAAAATTATTTTCCTATGCCCCTGTCGAGCAGAGCCACAGAAGTGATCCCCGGGGTGAATTTCCCATTTCCCATCCAATCATCAAGATTTTTCTTGAAGAGTGCTAATGAGGAGCTCTGTTTGACATAGATAGGTAGTCTGTTCCAGAGTATAGGAAGTCTCTGGGACAGGAATCTTTCCCTCCAGCATGTTCTGTTTATTGTGGTGACAAGGTTAAGGTCCCTAGAGCGTGTAGCTCGGAGGGATTGGGATTTCTTTAAGTGGAGCATGTCCAGCAGCTCTGGGTTTGACATAGCTTTGTATGTTAGGCAGAGATCGCCCCTGAGTAGGCGATATGCGATGGAGTAAAGCTGTAGTTTTTTGAGACGGTCTGCATAGGGCATCTGTTTGAGGCCAGTAATCCTCTTTGTGAGGTATTTCTGTGGTCTTTCCAGTTGTTGTAGATGTCTTGTGAGGTACATACCAAAAGGGGCATTGTACTCGATAATGGGTCTAATGAGTGATGAGTAGAGGGGAACAATGACCTCTTTTTTTCTGGATGAGAATCCTTTTGTGATGAGATGAGCCATGTAGAAAGATTTCCTGACCACTGTGGCGATGTGATTATCAAAGGAGAGACTACTGTCCACCTGTGTCCCAAGGTCTCTTATCACATTTTCGGCATTAAGTAGACTACCAGCTATGTGGTAGTTCATGAGTACAGAATTTTTACCAAAGGGGATGACAATACACTTTTTGGCATTGAGCTTCAGGCCATGGCTTTGACACCAGGAATCTGTCTCAGTGAGGCCCTTTTGTAGTTTGTCCACATCGTTAGGAGTTTCAATTATGGCTCCTAGTTTGCAGTCATCTGCAAACTTTGTTAGCCAAAGACCTTCTGTGTTGGCCTGCACTTCAGAGAAGTAGATACCAAACAGGAGAGGACCCAGGACTGAACCCTGTGGTACTCCACTTGTCACTGGTCTGATGTCGGATTTGGAATCCGCTACTTTCACAGTGTGGGTTCTGTCCGTGAGCCAGTTGGCAACCCATCTTATGACATAGGGATTTATACCTAGTTTAGTGAGCTTATCTATAATTCCAGAGTGGGGGATGGTGTTGAAAGCCTTGGCGAGATCTAAATAAGCTGTGTGAACCATTTTACCATCATCTATGACTTTGGTGACTGCTTCAAAGAAGTCAGTCAGGTTTAAGGAGACATGATCTGCCTTTTACAAATCCAAATTGAGTAGGGTCTAGAGTTTGGAGATTACCAATGTCTTTGTTTATGAGTTCCATGATGATATGTTCCATGGCCTTGCAGACCAGGCTCGTCAGGCTAATGGGGCGGTAGTTCCCGGGGTCCATCCTGGCTCCCCCTTTGTGGAGTGGGATAACTGTCACGGTGCACCATTCAGTGGGTACAAAGCCTGAGGTGAGGCTATGATTGAACATGGTACTTAGGTAGGGTGCCAGTTCATTCTGTAGTTCGTGTAGAACGCAGCCTGGGATATTGTCAGGTCCCATGGATGCTGTGTTCTTGGCTTTGGAGAGTGTGTTTTTTACCTGTGCAGCCGTGATTATAGGAACTTTGCATTTTTCCGGTATAGAGATGGGCCCTCTAGGGGGTGAGAGGGGGGTAAAGTTAGCACTGAACCTATCTGCTAGGATGTTGGCAATATCAGTTGGTTCTGTATATTTAGTGCCATTATGCTGCAACTCAGAGCAGATCTGAGTGTTCCCATTTAGATTCTTGACATAGCTATAGAATGCTTTGTGGTTGTCTTTAGAGTCAGTGGCAATTTTGTTTTTGTAACTAGCTTTGGAAGATTTTATGAGGGATCTCAACTTCTTACTGAGGTTGACCAGGGAGTTCCTCCAGTCATGGGATTTTACACTTTTTTGCAACGGTTTCTTTCTTCTGTTGTAGAGTTTGTTTATGGCAGAGGACCACCAGATTGGCTTCCTTTTTTTGGAGGATAACATCTTGGTTCTATTAGGGATAGCATGATCCATGTACTCGTGTAAGTGCTTATAAAGTGCATTTGTGTAGGATTCGGCAGTCATACCTCTATTGTCCGTCTGCATGGGTGTCATGAAGTTTGCCACTTCTGTCTTAAGAAGTTTGAAGTTGGCTTTTGAGAAGTTTTTTACGATGGTTTCCCTAACTGGGGCTGGGGGTGGGATGTGGATATCTAGGCTGATTAGCTTGTGGTCGGATCTGACCAACGAGGAATTGACCTCTGGTGTGGAACATCGGTTTCCCATGTTGGTGATGACTAGGTCTAGGATATTGCTGCCCCTGGTGGGGGTGTGAATAAGTTGATCCAAGGCATTGGAATTTATGAATTCTAGAAAACGTTGAGCAAAAGAGTTGGTACATGAGTAGTTTTCCCAGTTAATGGTGGGGTAGTTGAAATCGCCCATTATTAGGGTGTTGGGTTGTACCCTAATACTTTCCAGTGTATCAAGAAATGAGGAGTGTGAATCCTGGGGCATGGTGGGGGTCTGCAGAAAGCTACAATTTGGATTGCAGTCTTGCCCAGTGTTAGTTGCACTTGGATAATCTCGGATGCATTATGCTGTGCAACTAGCCTGGAGGTGTGGATATCCTTAATGAATATGGACAATCCTCTGCCTTTAGTGCTTCTTTCTGGGTTAGGTGGCCGAAAGGTGTGGTATGAATTGAAGCCTGGTAATGCAGGGGTGCTCTCTGGAGCTTTGAACCAGGTCTCTGTCACTGCACAGATGTCAGTGTTCTCCATTTTAAGGAGTGCCTCGAGTGAGTGCATTTTGAGGTTTAGACTTCTAGCATTGAGTAGCATTACCCTCAGATTTTGCTTGCTTGTACCGGTTATGGTGGTGAATTTGTCATTTGAACCTTGCCTAAAAAAGGCACTATAGGGGTGGCAAGAGTCTTAGCCAATATCCGGAATCCTAAGGGCGACAGGTGCAGGCCATCTCTGGCAAAGCATCGTGGACTGTCGATCATGTCATCCCAGGCAGACAAATACTGGATCCCCTTAGAATGACACCAGAAGCTTAGCCAATTGTTGAAGTCAATCATTTTGTCCTTGTACTGTGGTATCATTCTGGGTGATGGCAGGATGCTACTCAGAGTTAGGTTCATACCTGCCTGGGATACAACATCAGACAGCTCCTCCATGTCTCTTTTCATGTAGTCCAGGGAGGTATGTCTCAGGTCATTCACACCAACATGGACAATGACAGTGTCATATTTGTACTTATTGTGGAGTGACCTGAGTGCATGCGTTATGTGGTGGATCCTGGCACCTGACATGCAGCTGACAGTAACTTTCTCCTTGTTTAATCTAGTGAGTGGAACATCAGTGTGCCTGACTATAGAGTCACCTATGACTAGAGTGTCGGGTACGTTGTTATGCCTTATGAGCTGTGGTTGAGTGGCACACTGAGTTTGTGGGCTATGTGTCATTTGGGTTGTGTTGGGGGGTGGAGTTTGCTTGCATTTATGCTTTGGATGTCCCTGATGCTTGGGCAGGTTTTTATTGAGAGCCTCCGCGAATGTAGGTGTGTGTTTTGTGTTTCTATGTGTGTGTTTTGGTGGTGTGGGTTTTGAGGGACTATGTGATGAGTGTGGTGTGGTGCAAGTGTTTACCCTCTCCTCTTGGCTGTCTAGTCCAGTCTTGGGTGGAGAGAGCTTTGCTTCCAGTTTGGCTATATAAGTGCATCTCTCACAGGTTGTAGTGTTGGGTGGTAGGAGGAGAGGATTGTCTGTGTACATGAGGCAATTGCTGCATTGCCCCAAGATGCCCAGATTCATCAGGTAGACAGGAGAAATCACTGGGAGCTGACCCTTAGACATGCCTGGATAAGTGCTTATTTATTAAGTACTAAAAACTGCTTTCCACTAGACAAGTGAGGAAAGTAGAAAGGCCTCTCAGGCTGTTAGCGTACAAAGTCCTCTCAGGCTGTTAGTGTAGAAAGGCCCCTCAGGCTGTTAGTGTAGAAAGGCCTCTCAGGCTGTTAGTGTAGAAAGGCCCCTCAGACTGTTAACGTAGAAAGGCCTCTCAGGCTGTTAGCATAGAAAGGCCCCTCAGAATGTTAGCGTAGAAAGGCCTCTCAGGCTGTTAGCATAGAAAGGCCTCTTAGGCTGTTAATGTAGAAAGGCCCCTCAGGCTGTTAGCATAGAAAGGCCTCTCAGGCTGCTCCTCAGGCTGTTAGCATAGAAAAGCCCCTCAGGCTGTTAGTGTAGAAAGGCCCCTCAGGCTGTTAGCATAGAAAGGCCCCCTCAAGGCTGTTAGCGTAGAAAGGCCCCTCAGGCTGTTAATGTAGAAAGGCCCCTCAGGCTGTTAGTGTAGAAAGGCCTTTCAGGCTGTTAGCATAGAAAAGCCCCTCAGGCTGTAAGTGTAGAAAGGCCCCTCAGGCTGTTAGTGTAGAAAGGCCCCTCAGGCTGTTAGCATAGAAAGGCCCCTCAGGCTGTTAGCATAGAAAGGCCCCTCAGGCTGTTAGCTTAGTAAAAATCTATGAATCTATTAATCTCTTCTTGTGCCATGCATCTGTTCTGTGTTTCTGCCATTATGCTGTTACTCTAGTTATGGAGGAAACACTAAATGTTGAGCTCAGCCTGTGAGAAGAACAAAGTTATCATGACCTGGGTAACATGAATGTTGTCAGAGTAGCAAGACTGAGTATGAGGACAATCATGCAGAATATTCTACTTTCATTAGTCATCAGAATGTAAATAGTGAGAGATTTACAGCCTAATGCTGTCTGTCACATCCACATGCATGTGTGCATAAGAATTCTATGTGACTTACACGCATCACTATGCCATAGCCATACATTTGTGTCCCAATATTATGTGTGGAAATAAATCACAATTGTGACTTTTGTGTCAGTTGTTAAGTTGTGAAAAACTAGAGGAGTGGTGCTATTATTATAGAAGGTGACAATTTAACAGAGACACGAGAAAATACTATTTCACGGGGAGAACTAAAGCATCAAAATGCATTGCAGATTGCTGTTTTGAATGATACCTAATAATGTGTGCCCAATATTATGCCACTAGCAACCTATGTACATAATTACAATCCTGATTATATCCTGATCAATCAAGTTAAAAAGCATAATTTGATGTTATGTCACAGTTTTATGTTACTGGATGTCACTCTAAGAATAAACATCAACAAGACAGCAATTATGATATCTGAACAGTGCAAAGGTATCTGATGCCTGTGCCATCCAATACAAAATAAACACAGACTAAGTTAGCAAATTATATTACCCATCAAAAATACTCCCATATGTAAACCTAGTGATATGCTTTCGGAAACACAGAGTAATGTAAACTCAGTTTCATGGTGCTTAACCTTCTTTCCCCAGGACCTGAAGCAAAATTAGCTTTTGCAAAAAAAATGTTCTGCTGCCCAATCAAGAATTCCTGCAGTGTAACTGCACTTTATTTATCCATACCATGCTACAGACTGTCACCGAGACTGAATAAAATCTGTAGATTTATTGGTGTTGTTGGAGCCATTTGACCTATTGAATGCAATTAATGCATATGCTATTTGCAGACAGAAATATTTCCAAAAAACACTTTCAGTGATAATTGAGGTCACACCTTTCTCTACTGTTGTGTGATCATGGAATTGGTACACTAGTTGGAGAGTGTGGAGGTCTTACTGTATAGTGATACAGGGGGTCTTGTTCCATTTAAATTATAGCTTTTTTATTTTTCACTGAAAGTGGTTTTCTTTCATTTTTGTTTAAATAGCAATTACACTAATTGCATTGTATTTGACAAAGTGATTTAATTCCATTGTTGTTGATCAGCGAGCCAAATGTTTACTTTTATGGCTGCCTCTGAATGGAAAAGTCATCTGCTGTTTGTCACACTACCACTATCTTTTAAGTGATTATTGTAGGAACTGATGCCATGGTTGGGGAAAATACACTTTCTGCACAGTGGACTTGTTCCAAGTACTTACAGCTATTCAAAATTAAACCTTAAATGGTTTTCAAACAAAGCTAAAGGACCACCTTTTCTCTGAATGTCAGTGTAACTACTCAGAGATAGTGGTTACCAACCAAAACAGAGGATCATTTCAATCTGTTAATGGTGGTTTAGGTGACTGCCATTTCAGTGACAATGTTTCGACTAAAGCACTTTGATCAATAGTGTAGAATATTCCCTTTTCTTCATTGTTCTCGGACCACAGCGTAGGTGTATTTAGGTTAAGGGGTTTTGGTGGTATGCCCCCGCTCACATGGCTTGCTCTTGCAAAACAAAGATTTGCTCTGGCAAAACATTTTCAGAGTTTTTGGTTTTAGGAAAAGCAGTGTCGATGTATTGACATGAATCCCCAAAGCAGAATCTTGAAAAATCAGCTGCCATAATTTCTCTAAAAATTAATTAAATTCTGTCTTTTGTTTGAAGGTAAGCTTTATACTTCAATGGCATATCTGTCTTTAAACAAATAAGGTGCTGAATCTGTGCATCTCTTAGAAACCCAACATTGGCACTTGATGGGGTTGTGTCTTTGCTGAAACTGGTCCTGGAGGAACAGACCAGCTACCCTGTAACATAATCAGATAATCAACTGCAAACTATCAATATGTTTTTTCTACAATTTCATAAACAAGTTTCACCATCTTGAAAATCACACAGTTTGCACTTACAGATTTTCGGGGTGACAGATTTTTTTTCAAACAAACTCCAAACATGTCATTAGTTTTACAATATGCTGATCAAGAACATGCAGCTCACACAGCAAGAAAAATATGAAAATATGCACAGCAAGACTGAATAATATGGAGACTGCAGTGCAGCCTAAGTAGCCACCATCTTAGATGGTGTGCTCTGTAAAGTATTTACATCCGCCACCATCTTAGATGGTGTGCTCTCTGAAGTGTTTACATCCAGTATATACTATAACCTTTCCTGATACTGTATACAGCATACTGGAGCAAACACTCATGTTAAACAAACTATTTAGATCTGCTATGCATACAAGTTTAAATACAGGTATATGACTCTGATTTATTGCACAATTAGAGTATATGGGCCTAAAAAAGAAGAGCATCATTGCAAAGCTTTCATCTATGTATTGCACATGTAATACAACAAAGACATCATTATCATACAGCTCATTGACCACAGAATTGCAGATTCACCATTACTGGTTAACCACCATCTTTGCCTCACACAAACTTATTCTTCAAAACCCTAGTGAGCATTTCACATAGATAGGAAATATAATAAGCAAGGAAAGAAATTCAGTTTTACATGTTTTTTTCTTTGAATTATATCAAAGAAAAATAGGTTTTTGTCAAGGATTTTTAATGTTCAAAGCCGACAAAATATTAGCTCACAATAAATTGAAAAGACAAATGCCTACAAGGATACATAAATCCTGTTTTGTAAAACTACTTGCCTCCCTACCATCCAAAACAGATTGGACTACCCTGGAGTTAGACTGAGATGAAAGTGAATGAACACATGACCACAATCATATATGTCATACACATACAGAGTATGCCTCTTTATCTGTACCCTGAAAATCAGGCTCCTTTTGCGTACAGCTCTGATGTTAAACTGGAATAAAAGAGAAGGAGCAAATGGTCACAGAAATATATTTCAACTTGTTACTGTTGGACATACCTGTACATATAGTCCACATGTATATGTGCCTGATGTTTGATTTTGAGGAAAGTGAAAAAAATAATGATGACACTAATGTATTCCAATTTATTGCTCCTCTACAGACCATTTTTACAAACTATAGGAAATGTTTGTATGCACCTCTGCCTTTTAATTGCAAAGGAAGAGTAAGAAATAAAGATACCTTTGTTTCCAGCTCCCACAACAAATATGATGCACTCCTGTGTACATCTTTGAGAATTCATTGTGAGGAAAATTAAGCAAAATAATAACCATACTGTTTGTCAGCTCTCATGCAAGCTATAGCAATATTCTGTCCATTGTAGATTAGGTGGTACCCAAGGTCATGTTTTAAGATGGGACCCCCAAGCCTGTGTCAAAACCCTATTCCCAGAAATTATAGTTACTTTGTTGATACCTCGTATTGCCTTATTGAGGTAAAAATAATACTAAACGTAATATATATTTCAAGATTGTTTTGTACAAGTACAATAGCCACAATAAAGCATTGCAATGTACTTCACACCATACCTCTCACCTATCTAGAATTTTGCAGATTTGGACTTCAGAGTTCAGAGTTTTGATGAAGCCCAAATCTGATTCAATTGGATGAAAGTGCTTAGCTAAATTACTTTAAATTACTTTAACTGGTTGTATGACATTAAAGTTATTCTCTTTTAAATAAACTGGTTAGATTTGTTGTGAGCATTTTTATTGTAGTGGCACTCTTTTGGTTAATGTATACACAACTGGTTTAATGTCTGGTCCTGGTTCCTTCACTTTATTTAGAACTTGGTTTGGTTCTGTTTGTAGGAGTCATGTTTCTTTGGCTTTACCCATACTGCATGTTCTTGGGTTATTAGTTTTTACACCATGCAGTCACACCCTCATTGCTGTCTTTTTGTTTTTTTGTTTTTTGTTTTGTTTTTTTTTTTGTGTTGAAAAGAAAAATGATGATTATACCCCAAAGTATCACCTAGCAAAATTAGTTGTCAGGGAATGAGTTCCTGAAATTTAGTCTTGCTTGGTTTATTGTTCCATGAAGCTATTTCACTGATTTGTGCAATCTGTGAGTTGCAATTTTGTGAGGCTGGGTGGCAAAGAAATATGAGGGAATAATGCCTAAATTATGTGGCCTGGATTGTTGAAAATGATATTGTGATGTAAGTGGCAAGATAATTTCACACAAGTAATTAAGTAAGCCATTCAGACTAGATAGAAGGAACATTCTGAGACATTCCTGAACTGCCAGTTGTCTGTCATAGATGTCACTTTCATATCTTTTTATCAGCACAATGTAAAAGAAATTCATGCTGAGCCTCCTCTCATGAAAAATAAGACACACAGACAAGGAGACTAAGAACAATATTGTAGGGCCAGCTGGAATGCCAGCGGAAATCTTCAAGGTTCCTAGAATTTATAAACTCAAATGCTATGGAACAACTTGTTACCACTCCCACAAGAGGGAAAAACATACTGGACCTGATCATCACCAACATGGGGGCTCTATGCTCCAGACCAGAAGTGTATCCCTCACTGGTAAGATCAGACCATAAACTAATCTCACTGGATATTCACATCCCAACCCCACCCCCTGCCCAGAAAACTACAGTGAAGAACTTCTCTAAAGCAAATTTCACACTCCTCAAAACTGAGGTGGAATCCTTCAAAGTCCCCGGGCCTGTGGAAAATATGGCCCAGACCACAGAATCCTTTATAAACGCATTATATGAACACCTTCAGGAATGCATGGATCATGCGATCCCAAATAAAACCAAGACCCAATCCTCCAAAGGCAGACGTCCTGTCTGGTGGACCCCAGCCATAAACAAACTATACAATAGAAGGAGGAAGCTACTAAATGATAGATCAAAATCCCAAAAAGGGAAGGCATCACTGATCAGTATTAGCAAAAATCTATGGGCACTTATAAAATTGTCTAAGGCCAGCTTCGAGAGAAAAATTGCACAGGACACTAAGAATAATCACAAGGCTTTCTTTAGTTATGTTAGGAACCTGGGTGGTAATTCCCAGATATGCTCAGAATTAGTCCAAAATGACAAAAAATACACTGAACCCACAGACATTGCCAACATCCTAGCTGACAGGTTCAGCGCAAACTTCTCCCCCCCCCTCCCCACCAAAAGGGCAAATATCTATCCCAGCAGAGTGCTGCCCCCCTGACATCTCAGATGCTCAGGTAAGAGCCACCCTCTTCAAAGCAAAAAACACAGCATCAATGGGACCAGACGGTGTCTCGGGCTGCGTCCTACATGAACTCCAAGAAGAGCTAAACCCAAACATAAAACTACTGTTCAATCTCAGCCTTACTACAGGATATGTGCCCAAAGAGTGGCGTACAGCAACAGTAGTCCCTCTCCATAAAGGTGGTGCCTCAATGGATCCTGGAAACTATTGCCCCATAAGCCTGACTAGCTTGGTCTGCAAAGCTATGGAAAGGATCATCATGGACCTCATAAATAAAGATATTGGGGACCTACAGACACTGGATCCTACCCAGTTTGGCTTTGTTAAGGGCAGATCCTGCCTCTTAAACCTGGTTGATTTCTTTGAAACAGTCACCAAGGCCATTGACGAGGCGAAGGTGGTCCACACAGCCTACCTGGACCTCGCAAAAGCCTTCGATACAATATCCCACTCAGGCATTATAGATAAGCTCACCAGCTTAAATATAAACCCCTATGTCTCTAGATGGATTGCAAACTGGCTCAAGGACAGAACCCACATGGTTAGAATTGCTGGAGCCATGTCAGACTCCAAACCAGTTACAAGTGGTGTCCCACAAGGCTCAGTCCTGGGACCTCTCTTGTTTGGTATATATTTCTCGGAGGTACAGGCCAACACGGAAGGACTGTGGCTGACCAAGTTTGCAGATGACTGCAAACTGGGTGCCATAATCGACTCTCCAGCTGACACAAGCATCCTCCAAAAGGGCCTCATAGAAACAGACAACTGGTGCCAGAGCCATGGCCTCAAGCTAAATGCCAAAAGTGTATAGTCATCCCCTTTGGCAAAACAAAGTGCCCACAAATTACCACATAGGTGGTAATCCATTAAGTACAGAAGAAGTAATTAGGGACCTGGGGACCCAAGTTGATAGCAATCTCTCATGTGACAACCACGTGGCCAAAGTGGTTAGAAAAACATTTTATATAGCCCACCTAATCATGAAGGGATTCACATCTAGATCAGGGGAGGTCATTGTGCCTCTTTACTCATCCCTCATCAGGACCATAAATTGAGTACAATGCCCCTTTTGGGATGTACCTTACCAGACACCTGCAGCAAGTGGAAAGACCCCAAAAGTACCTCACCAAGAGGATCAAAGGGCTCAAACAGATGCCATATGCTGCCCGGTTAAAGAAACTCCAGCTCTACTCAGTGGCATACCGCCTGTTCAGAGGCGATCTGTGCCTGACGTATAAAGCCATGTCCAACTCGGAATTAATGGACATGCTGCACCTCAGAAAATCCAAATCCCATCGAGCTATGCGCTCAAGAGACTTGAACCTCAGCACTGAAATAAATAGGACATGCTGGAGGGACAGATTCATAACCCAGAGGCTCCCTTCACTCTGGAATAAAATCCCAGTCCAGGTTAGGCAGAGTCCCTCATTGACTCTCTTCAAGAGGAATCTTGATGAGTGGCTGGGAGATCGTAGGTTTACCCCGGGTATCACTTCTGTGTCACTGTTAGACAGAGGCACAGTATACTAACCTCGAAAAAGGGCATAGCAAAATAAATTTAAAATGGGTGGCGAAAGCCAAACACATTCTGGCTAGGCTTGTAAATGCCCTAGGGCAGATGGCCTAGTATGAACCTATAACCTATGAACCTATGGAGTTTGGAAACTGGCACATATTCTTCATAAACTCCATGCCAGAATTTGAACAATCAGGAAATTCTATGAAACTTGAAGGATCCTATCATTCCTGGCTTCTTCAAGCAAGAAAACAAATAGTGTGTGAAAATTATCAAGGTATTATTCCATGCTTTCTTTACAGTATTCCTCTAACCTATCTCCTGTCCAAAAATATAGTGTAGAATCATGCCATCTCACTAGACAACAGACATATATTTGGTGCCATGTAGATTCAAGAAAATTCCAGCAATGGCATTAAATCTTGCTCATATTGCCTTAATAGACATGACTGAAGGTCTTTGGCTCCTTCAGTTTGGAAGCTTTGTGGGAATTACTGTGTAAATATTCTAACTTGTAAAATTCAATATCCTGAGGTATCTGCATGGCCACATGACTGCCAGCATTCTCAGCAGTGATTCAGATCTAGACTTGTTCAGCATCTAAACAGGGTCAAGACAGAAACTGTCAAAAAGCAACTATTTTCTCTACTTTTTTCTAACAGTTATCCTAAAACTTACCAAAGGCCTCATTCTCAGTGGAAAATGTATAGAATATAAAATGAACGGTTGGTTTGTTATATCTGGATTTCTGTATTTAAATACCAGACTTTCTAAGACATCTTGATATTTGCTTCCGGTATATGAATGACAGCACCATTCTAGCACATAGCAAAATGACCTTGATGCATTTTCAGAAGATTGTTTTGGTCTGTGACTCCCAAGTGCAGCTCAAGGATCATGGTTTTCTCCATTACGCCATCAAAGCCTCATGAGCAACCATTTGCAATTCAGCAGTGTGGCAGCATCCCTGTTATCTTATCTGTACTGATCTCACTGAGACATAAACATGCTGTTTAGTCATTACCCCATAAACAATTACCCTTACCCCTCTTTCCAGATGTGAGATCTGTGTCACTTGCCAACATTTTCTAAAGCAATAAAAGAATATATTTAGCAGGAAAAGCAGGGCCTGTGTTAGCATTTTTGGACCCCCCCAGCAAATGTCAAGTTGGGGACAACCAGGCACTTCCAGTCTAAGTGTTACCTTGTCACTGCCACTCCTGCTAAACATTTTAGTTCATGCTGCAAAGTTGTAGGAGCAGTATGCACAGACTGACCTGTAGCTGCATTTCTCTTACATTTTGACATGCCTGTGTATCAGACTATGCTGGACCATCTCATAAAGTGACATTCACAGCTAATGACATTTAGTTGTAGCAATGATGCATTACAACAACTCTATTTACAGGGCACCCTAGGCACTATGTACTGTTTCATGCCCCCCCACACACACACACACATATTCTCCAATGTTCCCATCTGTTTTCCCCCATCTTGGGCTCCTTACACCATGCACATTACCCTTTTCTTCCTTTTCTCACATTTTACCTTACTCTTCAGCTTTTTTGAGAAGCTATAACTTTCTATATGCTCTAAGGTGCTTTTTAAACTTTTTTTTCTTTTTACACAAAATTTTCATCTATTGATGGCTGGAACAGAAATTATGATTAAGGAAAGAAATTCAGTGTTGCTGATCAACTTTACTTTTTTTTGCATCCTTTCAACATCATTCCTGAACAAAGCAACACAGTAATACCCTCTTAGGAAAATAACCTAAATTAAGCTGGGACCACCAGAAGACATAGATGCTTTAAGATGCATTTTAGACCATTTACAAACCTTTTAATCCAATGGTGGCCTTAACAGAAATCATGAGTAAGAAAATAATTTCAGTCTTATTTTTTTCTTTCAAGGAAAACATATGTTGCACCCAAAGCATAATGCTCACAACTGACAAAACAGTAGCTCATAATAAACTAATAAGACAATTGTTAGGATGTGAGTATCCTCACAACAACTCATCTGGGAATACTGTCTGCCTCCCTACCCCCCCCCCCCCAAAAAAAAATAAAGTTACTGTATGTACAGCCATCTGGTTCAAATGGCCACAGTTATGTATTTTAAGTGACTGCTGTCATAAATATACATAGCATGCCTCCTCTTTCCTTACCTGTGTCGCCAAAGGCAGCCATCTGTATACATGCTTGATGTGTGATTGTGAGGAAAATAAAAAAATGATTACAGTAATGTATTCCAATTTGTTGCTCTTATTCAGTACACTGCTACAGTAACCTTCTCTGTATACCTCTGAGATCTGTGAAAAGTAAAACGATGACTACATTGTCCACAGCCCAAATACAAGTTATAATGACCTCCTGTACATACCTCTCCCATCCCACCCGCACATAACCAACAACAACCTTTGGCATAAATACATCTAAGTAGGGCTGGTTTTAGAATGGGTGCGGTTTAGGGTAGAGGCTACTACTAAGTCCATGTTAAAATCCACTTATACATTCTGGGGTGTGGGAGCCACCAGACCCCTAAAAGAGGTAGGTGTCTGAATGTTTTATGATACATCTCAAAAGTAAGACATAAAATATAATTACTTGTTAACTGCATTTTTACAGCTACCCAGAAGAGGGGTGGGGTTGGCATAAAGGTTAATGTATTTACCTAACAAAGTACAGTGTTTGATTCTGATCTCTGGTAATTAGCTAGGCTTGTAATAGTCCGAAGACTGATAGCCTAGTATTTACCTATGTACCTATAAAAGTAATGTATGTATCCCAGCATTATTGTATGCATGCTCAGATAAAAATCAGTAATATATTTACACACACACACACACACACACACACACACACACACACACACACACACACACACACACACACTGCATATTCACCTTCAAGAAAAAGGAAGGAATTCAATTTCATTTGCTGCATGTTTTTGAAGTGCTGCAGTTAACCACAGCACATGGAGAGACACTCACACAGGCAAAGGAGGGTATGCAGACTCCATGTAGGCAAGAAATCAAAACAGTGCAAAGCAGTGCCAGATGACAGTGCTACTCACTGCACCACAGTTGCAATCAGCAGCTGCGTTCACACATCCTCTTCCTACCAAACCACCAAAGACAGCCATATAGCATCTCTAATGTCTATGTTTGTGATGGTAAGTGAAAGAAAATATGGTCAGCTTGTTATTTTTAAATGCACTGCAGCCACTACACCTCCCCCCACACCCACAGCATAATGGCAATGCTGATAATGTTTGTTAGAAAGTGAAATAAATTATAGCCAGCTTGTTACTCTTGCACTACCTCATACACAAAGACACACACACAAGCATAAGCCATAGCAATATTAGTTTTGGATGTATTTCAGCAAATAGCAATACATTTTGCAACACTGGTACTGCCGCACCAGATCGGTTTAGCCACTATTTACCTCATTTAGGAGTACATACATACCTGTCACTGCCCTGTCCCTAGTTCCACAGGCTGCCCCTGATCTTCATCATTTTGTTCTTTTCCTTGTAAAATGTTTGATTTGCTGGTAAATCCTTCAGGATTACCAACAGGATAGCTATTTGAAATGTCAGGATTCTTTAGAGTGAGTCCTGATATACAGAGATCGAATGGCCAAAAAAATGCAAAGTACAAGATGACCATTTCCAGGAATATTCCCTTTTGTCTGAGGTACGGCAATCATAGGTTGGTGTATATAAGTTTGGAGACGTTGGGGGTAGGTGTCAGCATTCCGCATTTTGCGTGCCGATGTTTCAGTAAGTAGCCTTGTGGACAGTCAATAAACCCAGACTGAATTTTATGCTTCTTATTGACTAAATGTCCATGTTGGTGCAAAATCTGTTATTCTATTAAGTTTTTTAAGTGAATTAAAGTAATATTTAAATGTGTTCCTGAGTTTTAAGCCTTTATTTTGCTATTATATTTGGCTTTGTCCAGAATTCTTGATTAAAAAGGTTAAGAGTTATATTTTCTAGTGTTCTGCCAGTATTTGTAAAACTCCCTGAATGAGAAAACCATCCCTGAAGACTGGAAGCATCACCTTTTCTTAAAATCCAAGGTGAACACTGAGACTGGTCACTGTAGCCTGCTGATCTCTAGTGCTTACCTTGATCATGTTAATTCACAGATTATCAGCTTTATCCTAACCCTGCTTCAGTTAAAAAGCATAATCATTAAATTAATGCATTTTGATTCCCCTAATTTTCCCCAGCCAGCAGTGGCAGCTATTGTGAGGTCTCCACACACTCAAAGTCAAAGTAAACCTTATTGTTGATCAGATATACACAGCAATGCAAGCTGAATGAAATTACATTGTTTTGGTCCCCGTGCAAGACATAACAATGAACACATAGTTTGAATGACAGTAAGACTAGTGCACATACAGTAATAATTAAAATATTAACAACACAATAAATGACCACAGATGGACAGGAAGACATTACACAGTAAACAAGTCAAAGATGAGTAAAGAATTCCCCCACAGCCACAGGTATTGCAGGTGCCTAAAGCTGGCTACAATGTTAATTTTAGTGAAGAGAATGCCTACCTGCAGGATTTAATCAAGCCAAGGGCACTATGCCAAAGGTAAAATATTTTTTTAAATTGTGAAGCCTGTTATTTGCAAAACATTGTTAATATAAGCAGAAGTATCTTTGAATTTTGAAGGTGATATAAGTAATAATTATTATTACTCATCTGGTTTATTAAGTACACAGGATTACTGCACTAGTTTTTGTTGGTATGACCGATCGTTATAAAATATCAAAATAAGACACTTTGCTCTGGTTGGGTTCTAGGTGGTACCTAAAGCTGACTATGAGGACAAGTGCTAAACTTCTCAAATATAAATGCCCCAAACTGTTTAAAAATGATGTGCATACAGAATAGTGGATTCAGATTGTACATACACTTTTCTATATTTCATTGGGTATATTTTTACCTGACAAACCATGTTCCTCACTATTTCTCACGCTTACATAATGGATGCTTGACACACTGCATATTGTTGTTAATTTTGTGGGGTTACGAATGCATAATTGATAGTCATTGCAAATTATTATTTATATTTGTCACTCTGTACCTTGTTGCTTTTTAATGATAATTGCCATCAAGACAGACAGTCCAGGACAAGAACTGTGCTAACATGCTACATAAATGCAAACATTAAGACTGAGCAAATAAAGGAATCGGAGTAGCAGCCAAGGGATATTCTTAGAAAGGTACACAATGTGAGAGAAGTGTGTGCCTCTTTCATTTCATACTTTTATTTAACCTGCCTGCAAGTCTTTTAACAAACACATTTCCGCTTACTCATGAAGTATTTACATTTTCCTTTTCTTCATAGCTTAATTTCTTACAGCACTGTTGTCGTCACTCTGATTAAACCTTGAAGAGAAAGACTAATTAGTACTCATGTATAGCAGGAAGTATTTTACCCTCACAAAAGGGACGGCTCTGCTCACATAATTATTACAATTCAGCTGTTAACTCTTTGCAGTCTTGGGGAATACAATGTTCATATTTTTGAAGCGCAATATTGAAAAACATTTCTAGGTTCTCTGCTCTGTAACAGTTCAGACACAAATCTACAATGCCTTCCATACCCTTTGATAAATTTCATAGCGTTCGAGGGCTGTTCCTACCATTCAAGCACTTGTTATGACTTTTCCCGACACTACGTTGCATCAGTAATAAGTGTCATAGGCAAATTATGTTACACTTGTTTTACTGTACTCATATTGCAAGGCTATATGATTAAAATGATATTTCAGCCACTTATATCAAACAGTAGGCATACGTTATAAAGTTTTACGTATTAAGAATACAATAGGATGAACAAACCCTACTAGGCAGTGTGTGCAGGTAGAAATTAAAAAAAGAAAAATAGGGGGGTCCATTTAAAATTGTTTGCTTCTGGAATCTAATGAAGAAGCATTTAATTGTCAGTGATACAGATAATGCGTGGTATAAGGAAGATGGTGTAACGCTGCAGGGAATGTGAGGAAATGCTGGGGGGGGGGGGGGCAGATGTCCAAAGTACTTATATTAAACTGGACATGAAGAACGATACTGCTCAGTGGTCACTCTGTGAGTGTGTTTCTCCTGGGTTACAAGGTAGTACACAATGGCCAGATGGATATGAGGTACAAGTAAAACCCAGTGGATATGCTGTGAATACATTTGATCTGAAGTAACACCCAGTGGACAGTCTGATACTCAATTTGATTTGGGGTACAGAATGCACCCACTGGAGAGCTTGTGACTGTTTTTGATATGAGGAAGAGGATAGTACTTCTGGGTGATCTATGAGTGCACTAGAATTTAGATACAGGGTGATACCCAGTGCAGAATTAATTTGATCTCAGGTACAGAATATTACCTAGTGGACAGTATGTGATTGCATTTGAAATTAAGTAAGAGTTTGTATTAGGAAGACAGCTTGTGAATGTATTTGGTATACAGCACATGGTAACACCTTTTAGACAGTCTATGACTGCATTTAATCTGAGGTATGATCGTAAATAGTCTAAGACTGTATTTGATCTGGGACACATGATAATACCTAGGGGAGAAGGTGTGACTGTATTTGATCTGGGATACAGGGTAATATCTAGGGGAGACGGTGTGACTGTATTTGATCTGGGATACAGGGTAATATCTAGGGGAGAAGGTGTGACTGTATTTGATCTGGGACACTGGGTAATACCTAGGGGAGAAGGTGTGACTGTATTTGATCTGGGATACAGGGTAATATTTAGGGGACAAGGTGTGATTGTATTTGATCTGGGACACCGGGTACTTACCTAGGGGAGAAGATGTGATTGTATTTGGTCTGGGATACAGGGTGATACTTAGGCAAGAAGATGCAACTGTACTTGAATATGAGGTATGAAGAAATACCCAAGTTATAACTTCAGTAAGGGTCAACTAGAAATACTGAATATTGCAAGTTAAAAGCTACTATATTCTCTGTGACCCATCATTTTGCCTATATGGTAACCATAATGTTAAAAGGAGTGAGAATGCTTAACAGCAAATGTTAAACCCTATTTTCTATGTAAAATTAAATTACCTTCATGGCTTTGGTCATGGCTGAAAAGGCTCCATGTATCAGTTTGCTTACTCATTAAAAAATAAACAAATAAATAAATGAAATGTGAGGTATCAGGTAATATCCAGAGGACAGCCTGTGACAGCATTTGATCTAGAGTACAGGATAATATGTAGTGCATAGCCTGCAAGATTCTGTAATGGTATTTCACATGGAGTACAGACTAATTCCCTCTGGACAGTCTGTGTTTGTATTTGATCTAGGGTACAAGGTATTATCCATGTATTTATTTATTCATTTGCCTTTGCTTACTGTGAAAGTCCAAATGTGTAGAAAAAACATTGCTTTTCAGCAGAGGCCCAGGGAGAAAAGCTCCATAATAAATGACTTCTTCTTTCGGCTTTTTCCCAGTTAGGGGTCGCCACAGTAGATCACCTGTCCACTCATGATTGGCAGTAGAGTTTTACAGTGTCGAGTTGCCAGCTCGGTACCCAACCTTCCACAGAAGGCACACACATGCACGCACTCACACCTAGGGTCAATTTAGAGTGTCCAATCCAGCTACAGCATGTCTTTGGGATGTGGGAGGAAACTGGAGCACCCGGAGGAATCCTACGCGACCACAGGGAGGACATGCAGACTCCGCACAGAAGGTACCCCAGCCGAGGATCGAACCCGAGAACCTCTTGCTGTGAGGCGGCAACGCTAACCTCTGCACCACCGCGGCCACCCCTCCATATTAAATGACAAATAAATGTAATATTTACTATTACGACAGATTACATTTAGTGTAGAAAAAAGTTCTACACAAAGTGACACATACAAGTAACATTATCATTTCAGTTGTATGGTTTATGATAGCTTTACTGAGCATGCAAGTAGTACAGCAAATGTAGGACAGGAGTTCATTAAACTGCATGCAAACATGTAACAAAGTCAGCAGCCTTTGTTTATTATCCAAAATACATTGAAAGAAAAGTGAAAAATACATAACAGAGATAAGAACTAATGAGTTAACATTTCAACGTAAGGAAGAGAAGAATTTGGGCAAGAAGAGGTAAGGACAGAAAGAGAAACAGTTAGGGATTTGTTTACTTATTGTTTATATAAGCTATCTGGGAGGAGGAGCAAGGGCACAGCCAACTGTTCAGTAGGATTTTACCATGTCTTGGCGGAAGCTAGAGTGTGTTACTGGTGTGAAAGGTATGATGTGGTGTTCCAGGTTTTAGAGGCAGAGGTAGAGAAAAGAGAGTCTCCTGATGAACTGGCTCCATTGGATAGTATGAGACTACTTATGATCTGTGAACAGGATAACACCCAGTGGATGGTCCATCTAGGGTAGATGATAATACTCAGCAGATGCATACTCATTATTTTTGATTTTGTATATAGGGTAATAACAAATGGAGGGTTTGAGACTGTTTGATCTGGAGTACAGGGCAATATCAGTGGAGAATTTGTGACTCTATTTGATTGGTTTACAGGGTAAGACCCATGTGGATAGTCTGTGACTCTAACACATGATACAGGGTAATGCCAGTGGGTAGTCTATGCTTTTATTTAGTCTGGTGTACTGGGTAACACCCAATGGGCAGTCTGTGATTATATGTGGTCTGAGATGGCAGGTAATATCTGGTGGATAGTCTATGACTATAGTTCATATAGAGTATAGGATGATACCAAGCATATCTGTATTAAGTTTGAGGCATGGACCAATACTCAGCAGATACTTTTCAAAAGTATTTGATATGCAGTTCAGCAACACCCACAGGACAGTCTGCAAATGTATTTGACCTAGGATACAAGGTAATACCCAGGGGATAGTCTGATTTATAATTGATCTGGGTACTGGGTAATATGCAGAGGGAATAAATGATTATTTTTGATCAGGCAAACAATGTAATACACGGTAGGTAATCTGAAACTGTTATGATCTGGGATGGAGACTAATACCCAGTATACTATCTAAACCTGGATTTCACTTAGGGCACAAAGCAACACCCAGCAGATAACCAAAAACTGCATCTGATGTGTGTTACAGGGTAAAAACCATTGGACCTCCTGTGACTGTATTTGACCTGAGCTACAGTGTAATAGCACAGGGCAGTATGCTATTATATGTGATGCAGGTTACATGTTTAAACCCAGTAGAGAGTCTCTGACTGTTTTTGATCTAGGGTGCCTTGTCATACTTAGTGGCGAATCTTTGAATCAGTTTGAACAGGGGTATGGAAATAATACCACATGGATAGTCTGTGATGTTTTTTTGGTCTGGGGGTAAAAGGTAATAGCCAGTAGCAGTCTGGAGCTGTATTATATGTGGGGTACATGGTAATAACAAGTGAATAGTCTGTGACTGTGTTTCTTCTAGGGTTCAGGATAATACCCTGTAGACACTCTGTGACTGCACTTGTAATAGGTTACAGGGAAATACCCTGCAGATAGTATATGTCAGTAGCTGATCTGAGATATGGAGTAATACACCATTGGTAGTCTGGGTCTTTATTGGATCTGTCATAAGGGAGGTATCAGAACAGACCAGGATCTATTGCACACTATTGCAAATAATAAATTAAAGATATCAACGCAGGCAGAAAAAACTTAGAAGACATGCACATAAATATAAAGGAAAAGTACAAAATAAGCAATTTATTGATGACCCAAAATAGTTTTATACAGAACTGGGAAACAAGGCAAAAGGAGTTTTAACACCACCAAAAAAAAAGAAGAAATAGACACATTTTGGAAAAATATCTATGAAGATCCTGTGGAACATAACAAAGATGCTAAATGGATAGAAGAAGTAAAAGAAAGAATAAGAAGTTCAAATGTACATGATGTGAAATGTGATGAAGTAATGGCCAGAGATATTGAAACAAAGGTAAAGAAAGCCCCTAATTGGAAACCCCAGGCCCAAATGCAGTACTTAATTTGGGCTAAAATTATTAACATCTTTGCGTGAAGCTTTAGCCATGACTAAGAATTATTTATATGCACACCCTGAACAGACACCAGCCTGGTTAACAACAGGAAATGCAATGCTTCTATTTAAGAGCGAACCATTCTGAAGACATAGATCAATCATCTGCCTTCCGGTGATGTATAAACTATATACTGCAAATGATGCCAACAGAGTTTATAGTTTTTCAGAAGAAAACTCAGTCATGCCAATAGAACAACGGGTAATCAAAGAAAGTTACATGGAACAAAGGATCATTTGCTCTTAAATAAAGTCATTATGGAGAACTATAGAAAAGGGGAGAATGTAAGCATGGCATGGACAGACTACAAAAAAGCATTTGACAGTATCCCACATTCATGGATAAAAGAGTACTTACAAATGTATAAGATACACCCTACACTGATTGATTACATTACAGTGACCATGGAACAGTGGCAAGCCACTTCGAAGTTAAGCCATGATAAAGGGCAAATTATTATTCCAATGATAAAAAATTCAAAAGGGGCTATTCCAGGGTGACTCTCTGTCACCACTGCACTTTGTCTAGCCCTTAACCCAAAAAGCTGTCCACTTAACCGATTAAAGAGACCTCCTAAGCATACACCCAAGCAACCCAGAAACCAGGTAACACATACGTCACAACGTCAGTGTGCCAAGCAAAAATAGCCCCTAAGGCTAAATAACACACCTAACACACTAGTAATCAGTGATTCTATCATCAGGCACACAGACATCCCACTCACTAGACTGAACAAGGAGAAGGTTACCGTAAGCTGCCTGTCGGTTGCCAGAATCCACCACATAACACATGCACTCAGGTCACTCCACAACAAGTACAAATATGACTCTGTCATTGTACATGTTAGCGTAAATTACCTGAGACGTACCTCCCTGGACTACATGAAAAGAGACATGGAGGAGCTCTCTGACCATGTAGCCCAGGCTGGTATGACTCTGACTCTGAGTAGCATCCTGCCCTCACCCAAAATGATGACAGCATATGAAGAAAAAATGATAATTTTCAACAATTGGTTAAACTACAGGTGTCACTCAAAGGGTATCCAGTACTTGTCAGCCTGGGATGACATGCTTGACAAGCCACGTTGCTTCGCCAGAGACGGCTTGCACCTTTCGCCCCTGGACTTTTGAATACTGGCCAAGACTCTTGCCGTCCCAATATTGCCTTTTTTAGGCAAGGCTCAAAAGACAAACCCACCTCCATAAACAACAATAATAAACAAAAACTGAGGGTAATGCTGCTCAATGCGAGAAGTCTAAACCTCAAAATGCACACACTCAAGGCTCTCCTTAGTATGGAAGAAATCGACGTATGTGCAGTGACAGAAATCTGGTTCAAGGGTCCAGAGAGCACCCCAGCACTACCGGGCTATAACTCCTACCATACCTTTAGGTCCCAAAACCAGGACCAGAACAAAAAAGGAGGGGGTGTATCCATATTCATCAAGAACACCCACACCTCCAGGTTAGTAGCACAGCACGCGGAATCTGAGACCATCCAAGTGCAATTGATAGCGGGTAAATTGACTGTTCAATTTATAGCTTGCTACAGATCTCCCACCTTGTCTCAGGACCCTCACGCCGCATTCCTGAGAACATTAGAAAGTATGAAGATTCTACACAACACCATGCTACTGGGTGACTTCAACTATCCAAACACTGACTGGGAAAACTACTCAAGTTCAAACGCCTTAGCCCAATGCTTCCTTGAGTTTCTAAACTCAAACGCCCTTGAACAGCTGGTCACCACTCCCACAAGAGGTGACAACATACTGGATCTGGTCATCACCAACATGGGGAACCTATGTTCCACACCTGAGGTAAACTCGTCATTGGTAAGATCAGATCACAAACTAATCACACTGGACATCCACATCCCCCCCCCCCCAGTCAAGGAAATCAAGGTAAAAAACTTCTCTAAAGCCAACTTCACACTCCTCAAGACCAAGGTGGGAAGTTTCAAAGCTCCCAATCAAATGGAAAATGATGACCCAACGGCAGAATCCTTTACAAGTGCATTCTATCAACACCTTCAAGAATGCATGGACCAAGCCATCCCAAGTAAAACCAAGACCAACTCCTCAAAAAAGAGGAAGCCAGTCTGGTGGACCCCGGCCATAAATAAACTTTACATCAGAAGGAGGAAACTCCTGCAAGATAGAACAGAATCCCAAAATAAGAAGGCATCTCTGATTAACATTAGTAAAAAACTGCGCTCCCTCATTAAATCATCCAAGGCCAACTTTGAAAGAAAAATAGCCAATGACTCTAAGGATAACCACAAGGCCTTCTTTAATTATGTCAAGAGTCTAGGGGCAAACTCTCAGATATGCTCCGAGCTAGTGCATAATGGCCGTAAATTCACTGAACCAACTGACATTGCCAACATCCTGGCTGACAAGTTCAGTGCAAACTTCACCCCCCCCCTCTCCACCAAAGGGGCTAGCACCCATCCCAGAAGAATGTGGCGCTCCAGATATCTCAGACACACAAGTAAAGACAGCCCTTGCAAAGGCAAAAAACACAGCATCAATAGGACCAGATGCTATCCCAGGTTGTGTCTTACACGAGCTTCAAAATGAACTAACCCCCCCATCTCAAATCACTATTCAAACTCAGCCTCTCTGCAGGCTATGTACCCAAAGAATGGTGCACAGCAACAGTCGTACCACTCCACAAAGGTGGTGCCACAACTGACCGTGGGAACTATCGCCCTATAAACTTGACTAGCTTGGTCTGCAAAGCCATGGAACGCATTATCATGGAGCTCATTAACAGAGACATTGGGAACCTCCAGACACTGGACCCCACCCAGTTCGGCTTTGTTAAAGGCAGATCTTGCCTCCTGAACTTGGTCAACTTCTTCAAAACAGTCACCAAGGCCATAGATGAAGGGAAGGTGGTCCACACAGCATATCTGGACCTTGCTAAGGTGTTCGACACCATCCCACACACAGGAATCATAGACAAACTCACCAGCTTAAATATCAACCCCCATGTCACGAGATGGGTTGTCAATTGGCTCTCAGACAGAACCCACACGGTAAGAGTGGCAGGCGCCATGTCTGACTCTAAACCAGTCACAAGTGGAGTCCCACAGGGCTCAGTCCTGGGACCCCTCCTGTTCGGTATATATTTCTCCGAAATACAGGCAAAGGTGGAGGGACTGTGGCTAACCAAGTTCACAGATTACTGTAAATTGGGTGCAATAATTGACTCTCCAGCTGACACAGACATCCTGCAAAAGGGTCTCACAGAGACAAACAGCTGGTGTCAAAGTCACGGCCTCAAGCTAAATGCCAAAAAATGCATAGTAATCCCATTTGGGAAAAACAAAGTACCTACAAACTACCACATAGATGGGAATCCACTAAGTACAGAAGAAGTAATTAGGGACCTGGGTACCCAAGTAGATAGCATGCTCTCCTTTGATAACCACATAGCCAAAATGGTCAGGAAATCCTTCTGTGTAGCACACCTTATCACAAAGGGTTTCTCATCCAGATCCAAGGAGGTGATTGTACCCCTTTACTCCTCACTCATTAGGCCCATAATAGAGTACAATGCCCCATTTGGGATGTACCTCACTAGACACCTGCAACAACTAGAAAGGCCACAGAAGTACCTCACTAAGAGGATTAAGGGCCTTAAACAATTACCCTATGAAGCACGACTAAAAAAGCTCCAGCTCTTCTCAGTCGCTTACCATCTGCTCAGAGGTGACCTATGCCTGACCTATAGGGCCATGTCAAACCCTGAACTAATGGACATGCTTCACCTCAAAAAAAAACGAGATCCCTCAGAACCACTCGTTTTAGTGACTTGAACCTATGTACAACAATAAACAGGACATGCTGGAGGGACAGATTCCTGTCCCAGCGACTCCCCTCACCCTGGAATAGAATCTCAATACATATTCGACAGAGCTCCTCTATGACCCTCTTCAAGAGAAATCTTGATGAGTGGATGGGTAATCGTAAGTTCTACCCTGGGATCACTTCAGGAGCCCTGTTGACAGATGCCCAGGTTACTAATCTAATGGGGAGGTGAAAGCCATCACTCTGTGGCTAGGCTTATAAATGCCCATGGGCAGATAGCCTAGTACTTACCTATGAACCTATGAACCTATAATTTGGCTCCCAGAAAACAACAAAGTGTAAAGACTTCTCACCTCCTTTTTGTGGATGATTTTAAACTATATGATTCATCAGATGAAGAACTGAAAAGAGAACTGCAAGTGGTCAAAACTTTTTCAGATGATACAAGAATGTCATTTGGTCTTGATAAATGTGCAAAAGCAACCTTCAAAGCAGGAAAGCTGCAGCACCAAGAAACATCAGTTTGGGACAAGAATGTGATATAAAAGAACTTGAGCAAGAGGGAGTGTATAAATATTTGGTCATCGATGAAAGACCAACAATAAAACATGAACAAATATGAATAAAACTTAGTAATGAATATTTTAGAAGACTAAAATTAATACTGAAAACAGCATTGACATCTAGGAACAAAGTCCAAACTATAAACCAGTTTGCTCTTCCTGTCCTAACTTCCTAACTTACAGTTTTGGAGTGACTGACTGGCCCTGAAAGGTGTTGGATCAGTTGGACAGGAAAACAAGAAGGATGCTTTATGCTCATCAAATGAGCTAGAAAAATCAGTGCATACCAATACTATATATTCCTTCTTCTGTTGGAGGTATGGGCCTCTTCAAAACTGATTACATGCATAGAGCTGCAGTCATGGAATTGCAAAAATTAAGGCTCCCTATTATGCTGTCGCAGACGCATGTTGTCGAATGCATCTTTGTCGAACTGAAAAGTGTGAAAAGGCAAAATAGCGAAGCGGCTTTTCAGCGAATTCTTTCCCTGGGAAAGAATTCATTTGGCCGCTTTCACTACTTTGCCTTTTCGGCACTGTAGTGCGATCTCGGAGTTGGCATATTTAAGTAGGGGGGTGTGGGGGCGAAGCCTCCCACATTATGTAATATTTTATAGATTTTTTTTTTTCTCGGAACAGTGATTTTTTTCCCTTGGAAAAACAATCGCTGTTCTAAGGTTTCAACGTTGTAAGCTTTCGCTTACATGGGGTCGATTATGTGTTGTTCATTCTTCTGAGCATGAGATATCATAATATAGACCCTAGATATCTGCTGACCTCACAACACCCAAATGTAGCGAAAAGAGGAGAATAATTCTAAGATGACTTCCCTGCTTAGTCTAGCAGAAGCATATCAGTGTCAAGTGGGAATGGAAATCAAACCAGAAGTAGATAAAAATCAGGCAGCAACTGATTCTGCCATAAAAACAAAACAAAAAAAAAGAATATAAGGAGAAGGATCAGATGAGAAGGCAAGAAATTTGGAAAATGTATAAATACAATTGCAAGTATAGAAAACTCTTGGAACAAACTCATGCTGATCAGGATCAAACACAGGCATGGTTAATGAGAGGTGAATTTAAACCAAAAGATGAAAGGTTAATATTGGTGGCCCAAGACAGGGAACTATGTACACATTGGTTTACAAAGTTCATTGAACAT
Organism: Protopterus annectens; assembly: GCF_019279795.1. Lineage (NCBI taxonomy): Eukaryota > Metazoa > Chordata > Ceratodontiformes > Protopteridae > Protopterus > Protopterus annectens. The sequence goes on from NC_056736.1 coordinate 619,063,135, forward strand.
GTGGGAGAAACAGACAAATGTAGGTTTTGTAAAACGGAATTGGGAACAGCCACACATCTTGTTGCTGGTTGTGATATACTAATGGCAGAAGGACTGTATACTAAAAAGCATAATAATGTGGCAAGACTGTTACTTTGGTATTTGTATAAACATTACATTATTGAAGTACCTGAAAAGCACTGGAAACATGATCCTCAAAGCATTATAGAAAATGGTGACATTTATATCACATGGGATCCCCCATTACCAACAGTTCAAAAATAGATGCGAGAAAACCAGATATAGTAGTCCATGAAAAGAAGAGAAAAGTAACATTGATCATTGAAATTGCTATTCCCAGTGACTACAGTGTCTTAAATACAGAGACACAAAGTCACAAAATATCCTGATTTGCTGACAGAAAAGAGGGCAGTGTGGAAGAAGGCTACCCAGACAGTTTCAATAGTAGTAGGAGCAACGGGTCTTCTAAAAAAGAATTGACAATCATACTTAGATATGTTACCGATACATGTAATTCCATATGAATTGCAGAAGAAGTCATTACTGGGCACATTGCAGGTGCTGCAAAGAGCACTTCTGGTAAACATCATAGATCGAAACAATACTAATTTCATGAACTTGAATCATACTTTGATTTAGGAATGGTGTCCATTCCTGTCATGGTATTAAAAACCCAAAAGAACTGGAGAAATGAAAAAGAAACAATACATGCCCACTAGAAAGTCCCTATAAATAATGTTAACCTGCTGGGAGTATTCCAGGATATTTGCCATGACATGACCAGATTTGCGGACATATTGGAATAAGGACTAATAGATCATACATTTATGTCTGATAATCTGTTTTTAATTCTTTGCAATTAATAGAAGATGTGAATGTGAGGGTATGTTTGCTTTGCTCCAACCCACTCATAAAGTGAATTTCTTAGGTTCATAGGTTCATACTAGGCTATCTACCCTAGGGCATTTATAAGCCTAGCCAGAGTGTGTGTGGCTTTCACCACCCCTTAGGATGAGAATACTATACCCATTAGTTTGCTGTGCCTCTGTCCAGCAGTGACACAGAGATGATTCCCGGGGTAAACCTACGATCTCCCATCCACTCGTCAAGATTTCTCTTGAACAGAGTCAGTGAGGGGCTCTGCCTCACATGGACTGGGATTCTGTTCCATAGTGTAGGGAGTCTCTGGGTGATGAATCTGTCCCTCCAGCACGTCCTATTTTATCCGTGTTGAGGTTTAAGTCTCTTGCTCTCGTGGCTCTGGTGGATTTGGATTTTTTGAGGTGGAGCATGTCCATTAATTCCGGGTTGGACATGGCCTTGTATGTCAGGCACAGATCACCTCTGAGCAGATGGTATGCGACTGAATAGAGCTGGAGTTTCTTCAGTCGGGCATCGTATGACATATGTTTGAGCCCCTTTATCCTTTTGGTGAGGAACTTTTGGGGTCTTTCCAACTGCTGCAGGTGTCGGGTAAGGTACATTCTGAATGGGGTGTTGTACTCAATCATTGGTCTGATAAGTGAAGAGTACAGGGTACAATGACCTCTCCTGATCTGGATGTGAATCCCTTCATGATCAGGTGGGCAATGTAGAAGGTCTTCCTAACCACTTTGGCAATGTGAGTGTCAAAAGAGAGGTTACTGTCAACTTGGGTCCCCAGGTCCCTGATAACTTCTTCCGTGTTTAATGGATTACCACCTATGTGGTAATTAGGGGTTACCTTGTTTTTCCCAAATGGTATGACTATACATTTTTGGCATTTAGCTTAAGGCCATGGCTCTGGCACCAGTTATCCATTTCTATGAGACCTCTCTGGAGGATGTCTGTGTCTGATGGAGTGTCAATTATGGTGCCCAGTTTGCAGTCATCTGCAAATTTTGTCAGCCACAATCCCCTATGTTTGCCTGCACTTCAGAAAAATAAATGCCGAACAAGAGGGGCCCAGGACTGAGCCCTGTGGGACACCGCTTGTGACCGGCTTAGAGTCTGACATGGCACCAGCAACTCTAACCCTGTGTGTTCTGTCCTTGAGCCAGTTTGCAACCCATCTTGTGACATATGGGTTTACATCTAAGCTGGTGAGCTTTTCTATGATGCCCGAGTGGGGTATTGTGTCGAACGCTTTTGCTAGGTCAAGGTAGGCTGTGTGAACTGCCTTACCCTCATCAATGGCCTTAGTGACTGTTTCGAAAAAGTCGACCAAGTTCAAGAGGCAGGATCTGCCCTTGACAAAGCCAAATTGGGTAGGATCCAGTGTCTGTAGGTCTCCAATGTCTTTATTTATGAGTTCCATTATGATCCTCTCCATAGCTTTGCAGACAAGGCGCGTCAAGCTTATGGGGCGGTAATTTCCAGGGTCCGTAGAAGCACCGCCTTTGTGGAGTGAGACCACAGTTGCCGTACGCCATTCTTTGGGTACATATCCTGTAGTAAGGCTAAGATTAAACAGCAGCCTTATGTGTGGGTTTAGTTCCTCATTGAGTTCATGTAGCACACAGCCGGGGACACCGTCCGGTCCCATTGATGCTGTGTTTTTTGCTTTAGAGAGAGCAGCTCTCACCTGGGCATCTGAGATGTTTGGGAGGCTAGACTCTGGTGGGATAGATATTTCTCCTTTGGGGGAGGAGGGAGAAATTTGCACTGAACCTGTCTGCCAGTATGTTGGCAATGTCTGTGGGTTCAGTGATTTTTTTATCATTTTGGACGAATTCTGAGCATATGTGGGAGTTTCCACCCAGGTTTCTAACATAGCTAAAGAAGGCCTTATGATTGTCTTTTGTGTCATTAGCAATTTTTCTCTCAAAGTTGGCCTTGGATGATTTTATGAGTGATCGTAGGTTTTGGCTAGTATTGATCAGAGATGCCTTCCCTTTTAGGGATTTTGCTCTGTCATGTAGTAGCTTTCTCCTCTTGTTGTAGAGTTTGTTTATGGCTGGGGTCCACCAGACCGGGCGCCTGCCTTTGGTGGAAAGGGTCTTGATTTTATTAGGGATTGCTTGATCCATACATTCCTGGAGGTGCTCATAGAAGGCATTTGTAAGGGTTTCAGCAGCGTGGGTTGTGGTTTCCACTGGCTCGGGGGCCTTGAAGGATACCACTCCAGTCTTAAGAAGTGTGAAGTTTGCTTTTGAGAAGTTCTTCACTGTGGTCTTTTGCTGGGGGTGGGGCGGATGTGGATCTGCAGTGAGATTAATTTATGGTCTGATCTCACCAATGACGGATATACTTCCGTGTGGAGCATTTTGTCCCTATGTTTGTGATGATCAGGTCTAGTATATTTTCTCCTCTTGTGGGAATGGTGACTAGTTGTTCCATAGCATTTGAGTTTATGAACTCCAGGAACCTTTGGGCTAGGGTGTTGGGGCTTGAGTAATGTTCCCAGTCTATGTTTGGGTAGTTGAAGTCACCCAATATGATGGTGTTTGGAGAGACATTCATACTCTCCAGTGTCTTCAGGAAGGCTGTGTGGGTTTCCTGAGTTTGAGAAGGTGGTCTGTAGCATGTTACAAACTGTAGGGCAGTTTTACCTATGGTTAATTGCACCTGGATGGTCTCCGATGCTTCGTGCATTGCCACTAACCTGGAGGTGTGGGTATCCTTTATGAATATGGATACTCCCCCTCCTTTTGTGGTTCGGCCCGGATTTTGGGGCCTTAACGCATGATATGAGGTATAACCTGATAGTGCTGGGGTGCTCTCAGGAGCCTTGAACCAGGTTTCAGTCATAGCACAGACATCGATGTTCTCCATACTGAGGAGGGCTTGAGGGCGTGCATCTTGAGGTTTAGACTTCTGGCATTGAGCAGTATTACCCTTAGTTTTTCTCCATTTTTGTTTTCTAGGGTGGTAGGTTTATCATTTGAGCCTTGCCTAAAAAAGGCACTATGGGGGTGGCAAGAGCCTTTGCCAATATCTGGAAGCCCAGGGGTGACAGGTGCAAGCCGTCCCTTGCGAAGCAGCGTGGCTTGTCAAGCATGTCATCCCAGGCAGACAGACATTGGATCCCCTTAGAATGACACCAGTAATTAAGCCAATTATTAAAGCTGATCATTTTGTCTCTGTATTGTGGCATCATTCTTGGTGAGGGTAGTATACTGCTCAGGGTCAGGGTCATACCGGCCTGGGCTACATAATCTGAGAGCTCCTCTATGTCTCTTTTCATGAGATCCATGTCTCAAACACATAATAACTTAGTAACAGTTATTATTATTATTATTATTATTATTATTATTATTATTATTATTAGTACTACTATTATTATTATTGAATATAAACAGTTATGTAGAAAAAGCTTATATGTCTTAGAAAAATTTTACATAAGTTACTACTCTGGCTCTTTTGAAAGTATATTTATTGAGGCATACTGTATACTGATCATTATGCATATTATGGCAACATGTGCAAGGTAGGTATCAGATACCTGTACATAGTAGATGTGACATGTGTATATAACTTTGTAGGTCCTCTCCTGTGCCAGCACACAAGGTAGATGGTGGAAGAAACAGGAAGAGAAGGTGACAGTCGATTTCAAAGCGATGGATCTTTGGCTATATGATTGTCCCATTGTAGGTCGTACTGAACATAAGGTTGCGTGAGTGTGACTACCAAGTAGAGCCATTGAGTTTAGAGGCAATCCTGGCATTAACTTCAAGATGGCAGCTCTCCATCGCCATTAGAACTTTTCCAGAAAGCTTTGCTGAGAATGACCTGGATGGCTGCAAAGACCTAATATTAATTATCTATTTTAAAATAAACATAAAGTACACATTTGAGTATGGAAACGCTATCTAATATACCCTGGAAACCTAAGACTACTTCAGAACTTTTTATAATTAACTAGAAAATGAATGCAGTATCTCAACGACTGGATCACTTATTCATTGTTCTCAACATGTAGGTTTCATTGCCTCATAAACAAATATTTTCTGCATATTGCAGATTCCTTCATATCAGTAACAATGAATGTGCACACAACCACACTCAAGAGTAAAACAAAAACAGTCATACATTTTCTTCCTCACAAAAAAAAATCAGTGGTGTATATACCAAAACAACATATTTATTGATGTTGCTTTGTAGAAAGGCAAGTACAAGTTGAAACACTATAAACCATTAAAAAGGTAAGAGCTAAAAGTTATGCAAACATTCAGCTGGGACTAGCACTGAAGGACATGTGAAATGTTATTGTGTATAGGAATTTTAGAATGATAAATGCAGCAGGCCAGGATACAACTGGAGCTCTTCTTGAAAACAGTAGCTAGAGCAGTAAAGCATAATTTGAGTAGCCTATTGCACTGCTGACCACGCAGATTATAATATGCTTATGTGGGTTATTTCTCTAGGTGGGAATTAATACATCGTATTAAAAGACAGAGATTATTTTAGCACAAAAGTTGCCCTCTATCTACAGAGTCTGTAGACAAACATCTGTGGAAATATAAACCAGACTAGAACAAGTACATCACCATAGTTCTAAAAGACAGGTTTAGATGTTGGTCACAGCATCTCATGAATAGCTGGAGGTGCCAAAAATAACCTAAAGTGGAGTGCTACACCAACAAACATCCAATTGTATATGCTTACCACCATTTATGGTGTAAAATGATAAGAAGTAGCACAAGGTACAATGGCACTCTGTATCTTAAAGAAGACGCTATTGTCCATTTCCATTTTGTATGTGTAAACATTACAATTTTAATTTATTTGTATATTTATGTAGGAAGTAACTTATATTTCTCAACCAGAGTAGTGTATTAGGCCAAGATGTGAGGTGTCAGTGTAATAAACTAGTGAAACCCCCATATAAACACAAGTGCCCCATACAGTATAGTCACACAAGAATAAATGCAATTACAGCACATTGGGGGATGTCAGGGCAGATAAACACATTTATATTATGTAATAAATGATGAATCAATCCCGTACAGGTGGTAGTCTAATAAAATAAAACATAAGCAATGCTAAGCATTGCACAGCTATGCTGACTGGGTGTAAGCATTGTGTATATATATGAATGCTAAGCAATGAGTAGCCCTGCTAAGTGGATTAGCCCATTGCTAGACAGTGCTGAACCTGCCCCTTTAAGCACTGCCAACCTTAGCTAAGTAGGTTTGCCCATAGCTTAGCTCAGCATATTCAAAACCATCCAATCACCACAAAAAGTGGTAAACTGGCCATATTTAAACCCTGCAGGTGAGAATACAGCTTATAACTGGTTGTAGCTCCTCACTGTAGGCAGTATGGCAGGTGTTAGAGAGGGCATGCACTTTCAAGTGCAGCACTGGGGCATACAGGAGTCCAAGGTCATGGTAGGACTCCTGGTAAAAAAACATGATGTGAGACTGCTGCAGGACCAGTACCAGGGCTTCCAATATAAAGCAGAAGCCTGGAAAAGTCTCGCCCATGATCTCACCAGTGCCACTGGTATCCCTCGAACTGGTGAACAGGTCTGGCACCACTATGCCGACTTGAAACGGAGGAAGAGGGAGGTCTTGGAACAGTGGGTCCAAGAAGCAAGACAGAGGGGTGCTGTCCCAGCAGTGAATAAGTATTCATAGCAATAACTGTTTACCAAAGTCCAGCCTGTGTATGTGATGGATAGATATGCCTAAATGTTTCTCTATTGTCATTACAGCTCCAGCTGAGCAGGCTGTGAACCAGGAAGCCCATGCCAGTAGGTTGCAAAGGCTGCATCCCGAGGCTGGTGAGTAACATTCCTGCTTGTAGTAGTCATACCAAATAAAGATAAAGGAGTAAAATGTCACAGGGCAATATAAAGCATGTGTATGGTTTGTACTGAATAAACCAGACAATATGACATTAATAGTCCCATATTTAAATAAAACTGTAACTGCCTGGCAGTAAATTTCTAAATCCTGGACTGGTTGTGTTTACTCTGGTATTGTATGTCATGAAATGTTGCATTCATCAAGATCTGATATCTGAATAGTAATGTTGTGTTAACCACTGTTTCACCAAGAAAGAAGCCAGCAACTGGAAGCTGTAAACACTAATTTAATTAGTGAAACATGTAAAGAATTCCAATAACAAAACAGACCGGTTTCAGCTTTGGTTTTTACCTAGCCTTCATCAGTGCAAAATCACATAACAGATTGGAATCCATTTTATAGTACATCATAATTAGAAACAAAACATGATTGGTGAGCTCATGAATATGCATACAATATTTATAAATATTCATTAAGTCCAGGCAGAAATAATGCACCTAACTTTACTATCCATTTCTTTTCCTTTGCATTCTATTTGATGTGCCATCCTGATTTGTTGCTTCTGTCACCTATTATTTTATCAATGATGGTGAAATGAAATTTGGCTGTGCTATGTTTTAGAGTGTGTTTATATAATGCATTACTAGCTCTTTGACATCTGACGTCACTCAGATGTTCAGATATACATATTCTAAATGGTCTTGAGGTTTGACCAATGTAAAAAGCATGACAACTACAGGAGGCCATATAGATAATCCAATCGGTGTTACAATTGGCAAAAAACTTTATGTCAAATATGTGACAGCTGTTGTTGCTGGAAAATTGCTTCGTTTTTAGTACATATTTGCAATTGCTACAGTGTCCACATGGCATACAGCCCATAAGTTTGTCTCCTGATATGGATGTCTGAATCATGTGCAGATTCCTAGATTCAGAATGATGTTTATAATGGTTAAAGTAGGCACCCAAGTTTTTACCTTTTCTGAATGAAAATGAACATGTTTCAGATATGTGGCTGGACAAAGCAGAATCTGCTAAAAGAATGTCCCAATGACGTTTAATGATATCAATAAATCTATTGGTATTTCTACCATAGGTGGTTGTGAATCGCAAACTGTTGTTACTCCGTGATTTATTCTTGTATCTGAGGAGATCATTACGATTAAGCTGAGAAGCATAATTACTAGCTGTAATAACATGACCCATGCTATAACCCCTTTGCTTGAACCTGTCAGTCAAATCCTGGCGATAATACTGAAAACTGCTGTCATCCGAGAAAATACGTCTCATTCTAATGAATTGTGATTTTGGAATGTTCCTATCTATATGTTTATGATGAAAACTGGAGGCGTGGAGTAAGGTCTTATATTTGGGATATTTACGGAATACCTGTGTACTGAGTGTGTTGTCCACATTTCTTGTCACTAATACGTCCAAATAGGTAATCCTCTGTTTCCCACACTGTGCTACATAAAAAATATGTCTAGGAATGTCTGTATAAGAATATTGTAATTACAAGGTCAGATTGTACAACCAAGAGAGACTTAGACAGAAAACATTGAAAGGTGAGGCAGCAGCTTCTCAATAACTCATTCTGATGAAATACAAATTGTTGTATTTTTAGCAGACACAGACATGGTTTGAATCCTGGGAGTGGTAGTAAGCTGTATGCATAAGTTCAACTAGGATTTTGTGAATATGTGTAAAAACAGTCAGGTAGTATTAACAAACATTCCCCCCACAGGTCTTCCAGGTAAAAGAACTGTAACTGCCTGGCAATGAAGTTTTAAATCCTGGACTGGTTGTGTTTACTCTGGTATTATATGGCTTGCCATGTTGCATTCACCAAGATTTGATATCTGAATAGTAACCACTGTTTCCCTCACTGTGCTACATAAAAAATATGTCTAGGAATGTCTGTATAAGAATGTAATTACAACTTCAGATTGTACAACCAAGAGAGACTTAGAAAAAAATATTGAAGGAAAGGCAGCAGTTCCTTAGCATCTCACTATGATGAAACACAAATTGTATTTTTAGCAGACACAGCCATGGTTTGAATCCCGGGAGTGGTAGTAAGCTGTATGCATAATTTCAACTAGGATTTTGTGAAAATGTGTAGAAACAGTCAGGTAGTGTTAACAAACATTCCCCCACAGGTCTTCCAGGTAAGAGAAGTAGAAAGTAAATATAAGACGATTGAGTTATACACTGTGTACAAACATACCACTGCCCAAACCAAGGCCATAGGGTATTGTACTAGTACCTGTAAGAGTAATGATTAGAGCAATGATCATTAAAGTTGTGAGTACTGCAAGGATATACATGTTGTTAATTGACATCTCTCTCTACCCCCCATCATATCTGCAACAATAATCTAAACACACAAATCAATGGGTATGTTTTGCACCAAACCTACTGTTGGGACATATGTTCTATTGTTCAACAAATTGTGAAATGTGTTTCTGTTAATGTTCCATGTTGAATACTATCATTGGTGGCCTGTTGCTGTTAATATAACCTGCATGCCGTTGTAATGACCACTGTGGTTCCATATATGCATGCGTTCTGTTTGCTATCCAACTGTTCCAAATCTGTTGTTTTGGGTAATTGGGAATATCTATGCATGCTGTTATAACTAATCCTGGATTATGTTGACTATTGCTAATTCACATATGTTCTAAAATTGTAACACCATAGCACATTTTGGAAGGCCTGTCCCAGCGGACCCACCTCTTTCACCTCATCTGGCTGTGGCACCAGGCCCCAACATGTCTGGGAACCTCCCCGGGACCTCCTCATCCATGGTCCTACACCACCTTCAAGTGGAACCACCTCAGGTGATGGGGCTCGTCCCCCCCCCCACTGGAAGTGGGCATGGACAGGATACCGTCATCTGAAGCCAGGCCTGGGGATTGGTGTATAGTGAGTTCTGAAAGGAGTTTGGAGATCTGCCACGCCAGTTTGAGGGCCACATGGTGCAATTAGAGGGTCAGCCTGCCCCTCCTGCTCAGCCCCCAGCACAGCCACCTTTTGGGCCATGAAG